>NW_006159643.1:586572-620871 GCF_000334495.1 Tupaia belangeri chinensis
GTAGGGAATATTTGTCAAACTGGTTAATTGATTCCTCTTTTCACAGTCCTGATGTGGGCTATCGCGTTGTCACAGACAAAGGATTTAATTTTTCACCAGCAGATGAAGCTTTTGTTTGCCAAAAGAAGAATCATTTTCAGATAACCATCCACATCCAAGTTTGGGGAAGTCCAAAATTTGTTAAAACACAAATGGGCCTAAAGCCAATAGAAATGTTTTACTTGAAAGCTTTTGGAATTAAGGTAAATCTTTTATTTATTTCAATTTAATTCAGTCAACATTTACTATTAAATGTTATTGTTACAGTTGTCTATTGCTACATAAGAGATGAGCCCAAATATTAGTAACTTAAAATAATAACCATAATTTATTTGGTCACAAATATGCAACATTGCCAGGGCTTGGCTATGACAAGCTATCTCTGCTCAGGAGTCATTAGTTAGGGCAGCTTAACTGGGCCATTTCCAAAATGGCTTATTCCCATGCCTGTCAAGTCTGGGCTAGCTATCAGCTAGAGCTCAGATGGGGCCATGGCTGGAGTCTTTAGCTCCTCTCTTCACAGATCTCTCTGTGGGATTACCTGTGTTTCCTCACTGCATGATGGTAGGGTTCCAAGACATAGGAAGTAGGAGCTGCTAATTTCTTAAGCCTGGGCTTAGAAACTGGCACAGCCTCATTTCAAACTATAGTTTTGTAGTTTTCAGTATAATAACTTTGCAGCTCATTTATTACGTTTATTTTTAATTATTTTGTTCTTATTGATGTTGGCACATTTTCATATGGAGTGGATGCATAGTTTCCACAAGTTCTCAAAGAGATCTCTGACTATGAACGCTAAGGAACTGTGCATTTAGTCAATGCCCTTCTTCTATAGTTTAACAGAGGGAAAAACTGAGGCCCTGTAATGTAACACAATTAATCCAAGACAGTAAGTGAAAGAGCTAGGTTTTAAACACAGGTAATATAACTTCTGAGTGGTCAAAACGGATTTATTAAATTACTACCTCATACCCAGCTCTACAAGTAGGAGCCTCTATCTGCATATTTTATTGTGATGGTTGACCCACACTTAGGCTTGGAGTCTCCTAAAAGGTGGCTTGGCTGCTGCATACCTCAGCTGTTGTTACTCCAACCCAAAATCTTTTTTTTTTTTTTTTTGGAGAAGTTTTTGCTATAGCGTGTGTGCGCTTGCCAGAAAGACGGAGAGAGACAGAGAGACAGAAAGTGAGAAATCACCCCCCAGGGGGGGTGGCCACACCGCAATCCCTTCTCCTCCATTCTCCTATTGGGATCTTGGGCACACATGCACACGCGCCTGGCATGAGTTTAGGCCACTGGGTCTGGGACTCAAACTGCAGTCGACTACTTGGGAGTCCAGCAACATAGCCATTATACCAACTGCTGGTCCCACAATCCAAAACCTTAAACAAAACAAAACCAAAAACAAATACAAATTTAAAAAAAAAAGAAATGTTTTTCTGATTATGAAACTAATGAGTCCATTGTGAAAATTTTGGAGTGGATTGCTTTTGTAAAAAAGAACTTATTTATTTCTTCCATGAATGAGAGACAGAGAGAGAGAGAGAGACAGGGTCTTGACATCACAATCTACCCCCAGCCTCAGCCAGTCCCAGATCGTGGGCATGTTTGGGGCGATCTCTAGAGGCAAACCTAGAGCCTTCCTACTGCTTCACCACTGTCCAGCTCAACAGTGCACTCCTTCAAAGCAGGACCATTGTTTCATATACCTTTTCAATGACGTGCACCTTCCCCCAGGGCCTAGCAGTGCGCCATGCATTATAAGTACAGTTAGGCACCATGTGATGTTTCGGTCTACAATGGACCACATATGCAAAGGTGGTCCCATCGGAGCATGTAGGCTAAGCCTCAGAGCCAGGTCTTGCTAGGCTATATCACGTAGGTTTGTGTGAGCACACTCTACGATATCCACACAATGGTGAAATCATCCAACAATGCATTTCTCAGAACATTTCCGCATCACGAAGGGACACAGGTATGAACCTAAACATGTTTTACTAATTTATTATTAATAATTATTTTGTAAGAATCAATTTACTTTTTGTCGTTCCATACAGGTAGAAGCCACCAATCAAATAATTGCTATTGAACAGTCCCAAGCAGATAGGAGCAAAAAGATATTCAATCCTGTTAAGTAAGAATTTATTTTTGGAATAATTTTATGAATGTTTTGGGGAAAAGTGTCAGTTAATTAATTTTTCTAATTTAAAATGAAACCCACAGTAGAATCTAACTTAATTAATATGCTAATATTATGAACATGTTTATCAACAAAAATAAAGTTGGTAAAATGCATTGAAATCATTGCAAACATTTTTTAATAAAAAGGTATAGTTTTACGTAATTATTTATTACTAACAGACTTGTTAACAACCTTACCAACAGCTTTGGTTCCTTGAGATACATTATGAATAGATCTTTATTTTAAATTTTTATTTAAATCAGCACAATACTGATTGAGTTAATTTCAAGGTTCTGGATCCGTGATGCATTTACAATTAATTTTTTCTTATTTTTTAAAGCTACATTGATAGATTGCTGGTGGGTTTCAAGATAGAAAACAGGCATGACTGGTAGTTTATGAACTAATATGGCAGTCCAAAGCTAGAGTGTTCTCCGTGGAATGACTTTAAGTAGGATTTGCTTTCTCACCAATTTAGTTGAGTTGAGGCATCTCAGTGAGTTCAGACATCACAATGTTTTGACCCTCAGTCAATCTTCTTTGGATTGGAAAAGAAAATGGTCCTATAGCCTGGACAGATCAGAAGCCACCTGTGCACACACAGTATTAAACTTGCTTGGTGCGTTTGGTTCTCTTTTGCCTGGCTGTTTGTGGCTTTCCTTTGGAGGAAGCTGCCTCCTGCCACTAGGCTAGGAGAGAGCAAAAATATAAAGGAGATGCAAAGACATTCTTGAGGAGCCTAGAGAAATTACTTCAGTTGGGAGGTGAGTGCTACAGCCACAGGGACAGGGGCACAAATGAGCTAGTCTTTGCTCACCTTTGTGGAGGTAAAAGAACCCATATATGGCGCGTGGAGCATAAAGCCTTCGTAAGTCAGAATAGCAGGCTTGAGCTTCTGTTGACTCAGCATTTCGTACCATTCAAGTGCTATTCCATAGCCTTCCTGGCAGCCACTCCAGACCATGTGGTGGATAGTTGATTAATAATCAATGACTGGGATAAATTGCCCTTTGTACTCTGATGAGAACTAGGGACTAGACATACTTGGGAGTCTAGGAATAGACTAGATGGTACCAAAGATCCTGTGTTCTCTTAAAGTCTCTCAATATTTCTCCTGTTCGTTCTAGAATCAACCTGCTGACTGACCAGGTCACGAAAGTAACGCTGGGACGATTACACTTTAGTGAGACCACAGCAAATAATATGAGAAAGAAAGGAAAACCGAATCCTGACCAGAGGTACTGGCATCACCGATACACTGAAGGGTAGCTGGTTCCTGCGTCTGACCAGAAAGTGACCTCCAGAGACCCCTCTGATCCTCCTGGCCTTACCAGCCAGTAAATTGGGCCACTTTACTTCTTAAGCCACTTTCCTTCCATCTCTAGCTCTCTTTAACATTTTACCACATCTCATTTAGGGTAAGCATCTTTCTTCTCTCATCTTCCCTCCCTGTAATGCCCACTCTCCTGCCAAGCCCTGACTCATGACTCTAGGGTGACCATGTGTTTATGTTTCATTACATCAACAGTTGAGGATTGACTACCCTTCTCAAAGCTGTGCACTGATTGCTAGTATAATGCTCTGAGTTCCGCAACACTACTATAACCTTCTTGAATAAAAAAGGAAATGAACTTGTCATCACGATTTAGATCTGTGATTCTCCAAGTGTGGTCCTTGGCTCAGCAGGGACAGCATCATCTGGAGGCTTGCTAGAGATGCAAGCCCTTGGGCTTCACCAAAGACACGCTGAATCAAAAACCCTAGGGGCGGGACTCAGCAATTCGTTGTTTGATGAGCCCTCCAAGATGACTCTGATGTGTGCTCAAGTTTGAGAAACACTGATTTTAGAATGCAGGTTTTGGAGTTGGAGAGAATTGAGTTGAATATTTGATTCTGACATTGGCTAGCTGAGTGACTTTGGGCACATAACTTAACCTCTCTGAGACTCACTTCTCTATCTTATAAAATGGGGACAATAACAACATTCCACTTCAATTGGCTTGTCTGGGGCTCTAAATGAAATAATGTAGGTAAACTGCTAAGCCCGAGTTCCCCATGGTAGCCAATAATAATGATGATAATAGTGATAACAATGATTACTTCTACTAATTTACTTTAAGTTTTAATTTATTTTTTAAGAGACTTTTGTCTTAGAACATGCGAGCTCTTCTGGGGAGAATGAGACAGAAACAATGAGAGGTAAAGTGTGAAATCACCCCCTATGGCGATGGTCACACTGCCATCCCTTCTCCTCCATTCTCCTCCTGGGATTTTGGGCATGCACGCACATGTACCCAGCAGGACTTAAACTGCTTCAGCTATGTGGGAGTTCAGTGATGTAACCCTTACACCATCTGCTGGACCCACATTGACTTATCTTAAACACAGGGCGTGTTCATCTTCTGTTCCCTAGGAATTAGAGCCTTTATAGTGTTACATAGGAAGTTGGTGAAGTTTCTTCATACAGTTCTTAAAGCAAAAATGCTTCTGATACAGACAGTTTCTATTTTGACTTTTAGGAAATGATCTAATCTTAAAATTGTCTCATCAGTGGTACATGAAGAAGCGATAGAAAGAGCAGTGATTAAAAATTGCCTTGGGAATAACTGGAGGAGAGGTTCAGGCTTGGGCTGATGTCAAGACCAGGGGGTGCTGAAGGTTCTGTGTACACAGCCAAGAGCAGGTGGGGTGGGAAGGACCCAGTGGGCCACCTGCTCTTGGCTGGGTGAGCAGCCAAAACTGCTGCGACACCCTCCCTTTCATTTAGGGTAAGCATCTTTCTTCTCTCATCTTCCCTCCCTGTAATGCCCACTCTCCTGCCAAGCCCTGACTCATGACTCTAGGGTGACCATGTGTTTATGTTTCATTACATCAACAGTTGAGGATTGACTACCCTTCTCAAAGCTGTGCACTGATTGCTAGTATAATGCTCTGAGTTCCGCAACACTACTATAACCTTCTTGAATAAAAAAGGAAATGAACTTGTCATCACGATTTAGATCTGTGATTCTCCAAGTGTGGTCCTTGGCTCAGCAGGGACAGCATCATCTGGAGGCTTGCTAGAGATGCAAGCCCTTGGGCTTCACCAAAGACACGCTGAATCAAAAACCCTAGGGGCGGGACTCAGCAATTCGTTGTTTGATGAGCCCTCCAAGATGACTCTGATGTGTGCTCAAGTTTGAGAAACACTGATTTTAGAATGCAGGTTTTGGAGTTGGAGAGAATTGAGTTGAATATTTGATTCTGACATTGGCTAGCTGAGTGACTTTGGGCACATAACTTAACCTCTCTGAGACTCACTTCTCTATCTTATAAAATGGGGACAATAACAACATTCCACTTCAATTGGCTTGTCTGGGGCTCTAAATGAAATAATGTAGGTAAACTGCTAAGCCCGAGTTCCCCATGGTAGCCAATAATAATGATGATAATAGTGATAACAATGATTACTTCTACTAATTTACTTTAAGTTTTAATTTATTTTTTAAGAGACTTTTGTCTTAGAACATGCGAGCTCTTCTGGGGAGAATGAGACAGAAACAATGAGAGGTAAAGTGTGAAATCACCCCCTATGGCGATGGTCACACTGCCATCCCTTCTCCTCCATTCTCCTCCTGGGATTTTGGGCATGCACGCACATGTACCCAGCAGGACTTAAACTGCTTCAGCTATGTGGGAGTTCAGTGATGTAACCCTTACACCATCTGCTGGACCCACATTGACTTATCTTAAACACAGGGCGTGTTCATCTTCTGTTCCCTAGGAATTAGAGCCTTTATAGTGTTACATAGGAAGTTGGTGAAGTTTCTTCATACAGTTCTTAAAGCAAAAATGCTTCTGATACAGACAGTTTCTATTTTGACTTTTAGGAAATGATCTAATCTTAAAATTGTCTCATCAGTGGTACATGAAGAAGCGATAGAAAGAGCAGTGATTAAAAATTGCCTTGGGAATAACTGGAGGAGAGGTTCAGGCTTGGGCTGATGTCAAGACCAGGGGGTGCTGAAGGTTCTGTGTACACAGCCAAGAGCAGGTGGGGTGGGAAGGACCCAGTGGGCCACCTGCTCTTGGCTGTGTAAGCAGCCAAACCTGCTGGGCCACCCTCCCTTAGAACCTAAGTCATGTGGCTTGGATGGCTCTGGAAAAGGAGGCCTCCAAGATGGCTTCCTGCAGTGTTTGTGAAGGGTGCTGTGTTAGGGGCCCAGGGATGCAGTGGGGTGAGGCCTGGACCAGTCAGCACAGATGGATTGAGCCCAGGTCCCCAGAGAGATGTCTCCCCAGGGAGGGCTGCTTTCCTGCAGCTGTGTGGCTTACAAAATAGCTCACAAGTGTCTCTGATGGAGCAAAGGGCAGACCAGAAACAATGGCAATTGAACCAACTTCTCTCATCTCACAGGGAGGATAATTTAGAGCAGAGGAAGAAAGGCAATCTCTTCTCAGTAGATCACCATTGATTAACTGTTGGATGGTATTTGACCACATGAAATATGTCTCCACTCTCTGATGTATGGGCATTGATGTCCTGTTTCTGAATTAGATACTTCATGTTGGTGGTTGGACTATACGCTGCTAACCAGGACCAGTTCTACTTGTTGTCTGCCCACATCTCTGAAAGGATCATTGTAAGGGTAAGTTCAGTTCTATGACTTTTCTGGATCTCTCATGCTTTTCTCACCCCTGCAGGTAGAATCTGAATTTTCAAAGGCATGCCTGAAGTATGCTTTTTCTTAGATGATGATGATGGGGATGATAGTAGTAGAAACTATCATTTAAATTTTTACACAGTAATTTTCAACCAGAGGCAATTTTGTTCCCCATGGGTCATTTGGCCATATATGGAAATATTTTTGTTTGTCTCAATTGGTGTTGAATAAGTAGACACTGGGGATACTTCTCGGTGCCATAAAATGACAGGACAATCCTCACAACCAAAAAATATCCCTCCCCAAATATCAATGGCACTGAGGTTGAAAACCTTTGGGTTTTACTCTATGTTCTAGGCACTGAGATCAATAATTTATGTATTTTCGGAACCAGCAGTTAGCGTAATGGCTATGTCGCTGGACTCCCACGTAGTCGACCGTGGTTCGCGTCCCAGACCGGGTGGCTTAAAACTCACACCGGGCGCGTGTGCGTGTGTGCCCAAGATCCCGAGAGGAGAATGGAGGAGAAGGGATTGCGGCGTGGCCATCCCCCCTAGGGGGTGATTTCTCGCTTTCTGTCTCTCTGTCTCTCTGTCTCTCTCTGTCTGGCGAGTGCATGCGCCCTATAGTGAAAACCTCTCCAAAAAAAAAAATATGTATTTTAAATTGTTGTATAATTACATTATATTCCTCATACCCAGAGGCATTGAGGCTGTGGTGTGTCCATGATCACACAGCTGGTAAAGGATGAGTCCTGGATTATCTAACTCAATTCTCTCTGACCCCAGGCCCAGAGGGTGAGAGAATACAATAGTTGAAAGGCATTTCATGCTCATAGTGATTGGTGGCCGCAGGGCATCTGGGCCTCAGCCTAGCACCTAGGAACAGCTCAGCATATTTTGCTGAATGAATGATTGGTCCCGGCTGTGATTGGGGGGCCTTGGCAGCCACAAAAACATAAAGCTGTTGGCAGCTGGAGCTGCAGCTGTGTGAGGTCAGGCTGGCCACCACTGAGAATACCTAGGGCCTTAGGCGACAAGTAACTGCAGGCCCAGCAGCCCTGGAAGGGGCTGTGCTGTTGCCGATCTTCACTGGGATACAGGAAGGACAAGCAAACTCCCATAGAAAAAACTGTTTTTTCTGATCAGGCCCATGGATGTGGCTGTAACCAAAGGCCCCGGAGAGATCTCCCACTTGGGGAAATGAAGTCTCTCCTTACAAAGGGCCTTCTGTAATTCTTTTAGCCAATTAAAAATATTAAGCCATCTATTAGTGCAAATCCTTCAACTAATCTCGGAGTTTTAATGGAGATGAAGTAATAATAGAAATGAAACACTTTTGTGTTCAGATATCCCAGGGTGAAAGCTGGGCATGCATGACCCAGGCTGAGTTTTTATGGGACCTGACACAGCCTGTGGCAAATGAAGCTCTTTTGGGACAAAGACAGGAGAGGTCTCCGTCTAAGCCAGTAGCAAGAGGCGCCTGCCCATCCCTCAACAGGGGTGAGGGCCTGTCTCTGACATCTTACCTGCTATAACCTGGGATAGCTTTGCAGGACCAACAAACTTCATTTAAGTCTGGAATCCTAGGTTGTTTATCACTTCTGATACTCTTAGGAAGGAATGAAAACAACGCCCTTGTTTTCAGAGTCAAACATCATGACAGTGCCATCCAGAGCTGTGTAGTTTTGTGCTTGAGTCAGATGGTCTGCTAGTCACCTGCAGACTCTGAATAATTTACCTGGTGACAAGGTTTCCCCATTTGCTGCTGGCAGCTCCTGCAAAGCCATCCCGTGGCTTCTGTGCAAGTCCAAACAACAGCAATACGAGAGGGAGGGAGCCCTGTTCTGCTAACCAAAACCTCTGGTAATTGGCACCTCCTCAGAGCCAAAGCACAAGGATGATTAGCTCATGATGATGATGTCGAGAAGTTGAAAGTTTTGCAATTCGTATTTAGTAATATTAAATTGTATTCAGAAAAGAGCGAATGTCAAGTTATCCACTAAATTTTTATCTTTTAAAAAATGGTTATGTTCCAGATCTGATTGTTTTACCTTAAGCCTAATTTTTGCTGAAGAGAATACTGTGCTCTCTAAGTGCTCTGGGTAACACAAAGGTTACCTGAACAACAACGAGAAGAATGATACTAATACAAACCCCTTATCCCTCCAAACTGGAAATACCTTTGTAATAACACTTCATTCTAAACCCCAAACTCAGAACTGAAAATGAATGTCAATGTTTCAGTCTACTTAATTATTTAAAATTTAAACCAACCAAGAGAAAAGTGAATTTAAGAAATGGAGTTATTGTTTCTGTCAGGGAGTTTTAGAAATGTCTACCGAATACATTGCCTGCCTTTGAGAATCTACAGGGACTACACAGTGTGTGCACATGGGTCAGGTAGAAGGCAGGCCAGCCTGCATTCTACAGAGAGCCAGAGGTGCCATCTTAGGCCCTGGCCTGATTCTGTTAGTTTAAGCTTCATAATGAAAGATGGGAAGGAAAAATGGACAATTAAAGACATAAGACCTGACCACATCGCATGGAGAACTGCAGACTGCATGTAGCAAATCTGAGTTCATTTTGTGGCATAAGAACCACTCCTCCAAATGATAGAGATTAATGTCTGTCCATTTGAGAAGGGTAATTATATGAGGGTTGGACTTCAGTGAGTTTCAAGCTTTCTGGAGGAGCGCAGGAGACCACGTTTGTGAGAATTCTCCTTGGAGAGAGATGGCTGGCAGGACCCCGTAATTGTTCAGCTGGGCTGCCAATCAAAACAGCTTTTGTGGTCCTGTTGTGTAAATTGACCAATTTAATGGAAATTAAGGTTCACTCCAAAGAAAAGATTTATTTTCCAGATCTTTGTTTTTGGGAGCATTCCTCAGTGGAGTTCCTTCAGATTTCCCTTGTTAATGGCTAGACTTCGCTTCAACCCCACTTTCCTGCTAAAACACTTAATTAAACCTGGTTTGGAGTGCTCTGTTGCAAGTAGGAGGGATGATTACTTTTGTCTGCCTTTCAAAGACACTCTAGGGTTCCCTCATTTTGAAAACTAAAAATATTCCCGTTTCTCTTCCAGAAGAATAGAAATGGGCGCATTCCCAAGAACACCCCCTTTATTACTCTGCAAATTCGCACTGCCAGGAGGCAGGGAAGACAATAGACATAGTGCAGTTGCAAGGATAGGAAGGGATGGGGCAGAGCAGAGCCAGGCCGGGTACCAGCTCCACGTTCACTGGCTCTTGCCCGTTTCTGACTCTCCTTCCCCACTAGGGAAGTACGCGTGCGTACTTCTGCAGCTCAGATGAATTTTCATTTACCCAGAGAAATAGGTCTGTGGAGGAATGTCTCTTTCACTCTATTTGAGACTCAGCAGAGCTTTCTGTTAACTATGAAAGGAGTCGCTTGTGACCAGGAACACACAGTGTAAAGAAGTAGTTCTCAAATTGCATCATGAGTAAGAATCCCCTGCAGAGCTCGTAAACACACAGATACCCCGGGTCAGATCCCCAGAGTGTTCCATTCAGTAGGTCAAGGATGCCCATGACTCTGTTTCTAACATGCTTCCAGGAGATGCTGCTGGGGCTCTGCTGGTCAGCCCACCACACTTTGAGTAGCATTGGTAGAAAGCACTTCTAGGCCCTTTTTCCAGGTTCAAAAATTGATTTCCTGAGAGTTTTCTTCCTCTGGTCAAGCTCTCCTTCTGGCTCTTTGGCTGCTGCTTGCTTTAGAATCCCAAACAATGGTACAACAAAGAAGTTCTGGCTTTTTCATTTCACACTTTATCAGAATAGGCCTCAATTTATTCAGATGCTGTTTCCTAGTCCAAGCATCCGCAAGGGGCGCCATTTGCATTGTATTTTCTGGGCAGGGAGTTCCCTGGAATAGTGCAACTCTGGAATAGGGCAAGTCTGTAGCTGTGTTGCTGGAGAGAGTGGATAAACTACTCCAGTGAAATAGCAGTTGCTGTGCCCAGCAGAGTGTGTTGAACGAGGATGACTCTGATACCATTCGTCCTCACGTTTGCAAAATGTTCATACACACATAACTTTAATTCCCAAAACAACCCTGTGAGATGGGTACAGAAGACGTGATTATCTTTGCCAGAGAAGGAAGCTAGAACAAAAAAATTTAAGTGACTGCCCCCAGGTCACACAGCCAGTTCATGTCATGACACAGACTAGAATGTTCAGGTCCTCCCTAAATATATGAGGCTATGAGAAAATGAAAGTATTTTAGAAACTTTATTTATTTATTTTTAGAGAGATTTTTGGTATAGAGCATGTGCAGTCACCAGAGAGACAGAGAGACAGAAAGCGAGAAATCATCCCCCAGGGGAGCTGGCCATGCTGCAATCCCTTCTCCTCCATTCTTCTCTCAGGATTTTGGGCACACACGCACACACACCTGGTGTGAGTTTTAAGCTGCCAGGTCCAGGACTTGATTGGCTATGTGGGAGTCCAGTGATGTAACCATTACACCATCTTCTGGTCCTATATTTTAAAAACTTGAATGAATTCATTTTGGTGTTTGGTATCTACCAACCATAATTGGGCTACATGTAGATATGAAATGATCATTCCAGAAAGAGACAGTACATTATAGTTTGCTTTGACACGTGAATTGTGGATTCCAAAAAAAGGAAATAAGTTCACAGATCTTGTAGTACTATTGCCCATTCCAGAGGAAAACACTTATGTAAGGCTATTTAGAACATTGCAGTTCTGTGGCCTTTTCCAAAATGGTTTGAATGTATTTTAGAAATTTGAGATTTCATGTGATTAAAGTCAGGTAAAAATGTTGCAATTGCTCCAAAAAAATTACATCTACTTAATATTTGCTGTTTAGTATCAAGTTACCGACATGATAATAATCATCTTGAAGATTACTAAGAAAAATAAATCCATCCATCACTGTCCTATTTTGTTTCCTTGAAGTGGCTCCTTGTGTTCAGAACGGAGCAAAATACATCAACATTTTATGTGTCCTACCTTTGGATTTAGCCGATTGCTTGCTATAAAAGGATTTGAGTCAAAGTGTTTGCCATTCACAACCAAAGGGTCTATAGGGACCTTATGGATAAGCTCTTTGTTCAAGTACATTCACACAAAATCATGTTCAAAGTTGTGACATTATATTCTTTTCCTGCTTGTGTCTATCAGGTGTCAGTGATGGAGTCTTCCAAGTAGCTCAGAGTTTAGAGAGGAGGGAGTGAAATAGGAAGCTGAAGGCACCTAAACATTCTTTGAACAACACTAAAGACAAAGCTTGGTGGTTCTTCCCATTAATTAAAAAAATTGGGTAACATATGCATATGACAAAACATTCGAACGCACCAAGAGAGGACAGGTTGAGAATTCCTAATTAAAAATAAGAAATCCAAAATGCTCCAAAATCTAAAATCTTTTGAGTGCCAACACAATGCCGTAAGTAGGAAATCCTACATTTAACTTCATGGGAAGGGTCATAGCAGTTCAAAATTAATGTATCAATTACCTTCAGACTATGTGTGTACAGTGCATAGGAAACAAAAATTTCATATATATGCAAAAATGACAAAATCCAAAATACTTCTGATCCAAAACCTTTGGATAAGGAATAGAATACTCAATTCGGATATAAGGAAGAGTGATTCTCCTTCTCATCACAGTTTCTGTCTCTCAGTCTCAGTTCTTGAAGAAACCATTGTTATTGGATTCCTGAACAGCTGTTAGAGAACATCTATGTGCATTCGGGCACTGAGTTCACGACCTCTCATATACCACCAGAGAGGCAAAAAGGAAAATCATTGAAAATCATTGTATTCTTACTGACTATTTTTTCCCTTTTTTTTTGGAGAGGTTTTTGCTATAGGGCGTGTGCGTTCGCCAGAAAGAGAGAGAGAGACAGAGAGACAGAGAGCGAGAAATCACCCCCCGAGAGGGATGGCCATGCCACAATCCCTTCTCCTTCATTCTCCTCTTGGGATCTTGGGCACGCATGCACACATTCCTGGCGTGAGTTCAAGTCACTGGGTCCAGGACCCGAACTGCGGTCGACTACATGGGAATCCAGTGACACAGCCATTACACTAACTGCTGGTTCCTCCTACTGACTTTTTAGATGATCAGGATCCCAACTGTTTTTCTGAATTTGTGACAACCTGCCTCAAACACACAACAGTCACATTTAGAAGAACATGTCATAATTTTTTAAAAGAGATTTTTGCTATAGGACGTGTGAACTTGCTAGAGAGATAGAGAGACAGAAAGCAAGAAACCACCCCCAGGGGTGATGGCCACAATTTAATGGAAATTAAGGTTCACTCCAAAGAAAAGATTTATTTTCCAGATCTTTGTTTTTGGGAGCATTCCTCAGTGGAGTTCCTTCAGATTTCCCTTGTTAATGGCTAGACTTCGCTTCAACCCCACTTTCCTGCTAAAACACTTAATTAAACCTGGTTTGGAGTGCTCTGTTGCAAGTAGGAGGGATGATTACTTTTGTCTGCCTTTCAAAGACACTCTAGGGTTCCCTCATTTTGAAAACTAAAAATATTCCCGTTTCTCTTCCAGAAGAATAGAAATGGGCGCATTCCCAAGAACACCCCCTTTATTACTCTGCAAATTCGCACTGCCAGGAGGCAGGGAAGACAATAGACATAGTGCAGTTGCAAGGATAGGAAGGGATGGGGCAGAGCAGAGCCAGGCCGGGTACCAGCTCCACGTTCACTGGCTCTTGCCCGTTTCTGACTCTCCTTCCCCACTAGGGAAGTACGCGTGCGTACTTCTGCAGCTCAGATGAATTTTCATTTACCCAGAGAAATAGGTCTGTGGAGGAATGTCTCTTTCACTCTATTTGAGACTCAGCAGAGCTTTCTGTTAACTATGAAAGGAGTCGCTTGTGACCAGGAACACACAGTGTAAAGAAGTAGTTCTCAAATTGCATCATGAGTAAGAATCCCCTGCAGAGCTCGTAAACACACAGATACCCCGGGTCAGATCCCCAGAGTGTTCCATTCAGTAGGTCAAGGATGCCCATGACTCTGTTTCTAACATGCTTCCAGGAGATGCTGCTGGGGCTCTGCTGGTCAGCCCACCACACTTTGAGTAGCATTGGTAGAAAGCACTTCTAGGCCCTTTTTCCAGGTTCAAAAATTGATTTCCTGAGAGTTTTCTTCCTCTGGTCAAGCTCTCCTTCTGGCTCTTTGGCTGCTGCTTGCTTTAGAATCCCAAACAATGGTACAACAAAGAAGTTCTGGCTTTTTCATTTCACACTTTATCAGAATAGGCCTCAATTTATTCAGATGCTGTTTCCTAGTCCAAGCATCCGCAAGGGGCGCCATTTGCATTGTATTTTCTGGGCAGGGAGTTCCCTGGAATAGTGCAACTCTGGAATAGGGCAAGTCTGTAGCTGTGTTGCTGGAGAGAGTGGATAAACTACTCCAGTGAAATAGCAGTTGCTGTGCCCAGCAGAGTGTGTTGAACGAGGATGACTCTGATACCATTCGTCCTCACGTTTGCAAAATGTTCATACACCCATAACTTTAATTCCCAAAACAACCCTTGTTGAACGAGGATGACTCTGATACCATTCGTCCTCACGTTTGCAAAATGTTCATACACACATAACTTTAATTCCCAAAACAACCCTGTGAGATGGGTACAGAAGACGTGATTATCTTTGCCAGAGAAGGAAGCTAGAACAAAAAAATTTAAGTGACTGCCCCCAGGTCACACAGCCAGTTCATGTCATGACACAGACTAGAATGTTCAGGTCCTCCCTAAATATATGAGGCTATGAGAAAATGAAAGTATTTTAGAAACTTTATTTATTTATTTTTAGAGAGATTTTTGGTATAGAGCATGTGCAGTCACCAGAGAGACAGAGAGACAGAAAGCGAGAAATCATCCCCCAGGGGAGCTGGCCATGCTGCAATCCCTTCTCCTCCATTCTTCTCTCAGGATTTTGGGCACACACGCACACACACCTGGTGTGAGTTTTAAGCTGCCAGGTCCAGGACTTGATTGGCTATGTGGGAGTCCAGTGATGTAACCATTACACCATCTTCTGGTCCTATATTTTAAAAACTTGAATGAATTCATTTTGGTGTTTGGTATCTACCAACCATAATTGGGCTACATGTAGATATGAAATGATCATTCCAGAAAGAGACAGTACATTATAGTTTGCTTTGACACGTGAATTGTGGATTCCAAAAAAAGGAAATAAGTTCACAGATCTTGTAGTACTATTGCCCATTCCAGAGGAAAACACTTATGTAAGGCTATTTAGAACATTGCAGTTCTGTGGCCTTTTCCAAAATGGTTTGAATGTATTTTAGAAATTTGAGATTTCATGTGATTAAAGTCAGGTAAAAATGTTGCAATTGCTCCAAAAAAATTACATCTACTTAATATTTGCTGTTTAGTATCAAGTTACCGACATGATAATAATCATCTTGAAGATTACTAAGAAAAATAAATCCATCCATCACTGTCCTATTTTGTTTCCTTGAAGTGGCTCCTTGTGTTCAGAACGGAGCAAAATACATCAACATTTTATGTGTCCTACCTTTGGATTTAGCCGATTGCTTGCTATAAAAGGATTTGAGTCAAAGTGTTTGCCATTCACAACCAAAGGGTCTATAGGGACCTTATGGATAAGCTCTTTGTTCAAGTACATTCACACAAAATCATGTTCAAAGTTGTGACATTATATTCTTTTCCTGCTTGTGTCTATCAGGTGTCAGTGATGGAGTCTTCCAAGTAGCTCAGAGTTTAGAGAGGAGGGAGTGAAATAGGAAGCTGAAGGCACCTAAACATTCTTTGAACAACACTAAAGACAAAGCTTGGTGGTTCTTCCCATTAATTAAAAAAATTGGGTAACATATGCATATGACAAAACATTCGAACGCACCAAGAGAGGACAGGTTGAGAATTCCTAATTAAAAATAAGAAATCCAAAATGCTCCAAAATCTAAAATCTTTTGAGTGCCAACACAATGCCGTAAGTAGGAAATCCTACATTTAACTTCATGGGAAGGGTCATAGCAGTTCAAAATTAATGTATCAATTACCTTCAGACTATGTGTGTACAGTGCATAGGAAACAAAAATTTCATATATATGCAAAAATGACAAAATCCAAAATACTTCTGATCCAAAACCTTTGGATAAGGAATAGAATACTCAATTCGGATATAAGGAAGAGTGATTCTCCTTCTCATCACAGTTTCTGTCTCTCAGTCTCAGTTCTTGAAGAAACCATTGTTATTGGATTCCTGAACAGCTGTTAGAGAACATCTATGTGCATTCGGGCACTGAGTTCACGACCTCTCATATACCACCAGAGAGGCAAAAAGGAAAATCATTGAAAATCATTGTATTCTTACTGACTATTTTTTCCCTTTTTTTTTGGAGAGGTTTTTGCTATAGGGCGTGTGCGTTCGCCAGAAAGAGAGAGAGAGACAGAGAGACAGAGAGCGAGAAATCACCCCCCGAGAGGGATGGCCATGCCACAATCCCTTCTCCTTCATTCTCCTCTTGGGATCTTGGGCACGCATGCACACATTCCTGGCGTGAGTTCAAGTCACTGGGTCCAGGACCCGAACTGCGGTCGACTACATGGGAATCCAGTGACACAGCCATTACACTAACTGCTGGTTCCTCCTACTGACTTTTTAGATGATCAGGATCCCAACTGTTTTTCTGAATTTGTGACAACCTGCCTCAAACACACAACAGTCACATTTAGAAGAACATGTCATAATTTTTTAAAAGAGATTTTTGCTATAGGACGTGTGCACTTGCTAGAGAGATAGAGAGACAGAAAGCAAGAAACCACCCCCAGGGGGGATGGCCATGCCACAATCCTTTCTCCTCCATTCTCCTCTTGGGATTTTGGGCATGCACACATACGTGCCCAGCGTGAGTTTCAAGCTGCCAAGTCTGGGACCTGAACCGTGATGGGCTATGTGGGAGTTCAGAGCCTTAATCACTGTACCACCTGTTGGCCCCTAGTATATCGTAATTTAAAAAACGAAGTGATTTTGTTATGAGGATTTTGAGGGATTTAGATATCCCTACTTAAAGATATTTGAAAATGTATTCAGATATAGGGAAGTGGGGAAGAAGGAAGGTGATATGGTGGAATATGGTAAATAATTTACTTAATAAAATCTTCTGAACTTTGTCTAGTCTAAGAGTTTCATTGAACTTCCTTTGACGATAGCCAGGTCTACTTTTAGGCAACACCACCAAATAGACAAAGTTAGGATCATTACTTGATAATCAGAGGAAGTATAAATCTAGCTCCAGAATTATTAGCTTTCTTGGGCAATTTATGTATCCTTTCAGAGTGTCAGTGTCCGTATAATGAGGATAACAGTACATGTCTCAGATTTGCAGTGTGGGTGAGCACACAGCAAATGTAGCTGTTACTATTCTTCTTTCAGTGTTTAGGGAATGGGTGAGGCATATTAAGTGTATTTGTATAATCATTTGGCTTGTCAATTGTGTAAGAAATTATTAGTATGAAGTTGTTTTAAAATTATAGAAGGGCTAACTGAAGGCAAAGTATTTTTTTATTTATCTGGGTTCTAATAAACTTGCAATATTTTCTGATGTGATATTCTCATTTTAAATCATTATACTTTTTTCTGAAAAAAGGGTCATATTTAGTTTTTGTTTTTTCCTTATTCATTTAGTATAGCTGATGACATTCTCAGTTCTGGATAAGCTTAATAAAGATAGGATATTCCAAACCATAGCATACAGAGCCCCTATTAGTGGGGAGATAATGTTTAGAGAAGCCCCTTTACTTTCCTGAAGGTCCAGAGGTATTCAGATATGTCAGAAAGTTCCAGCCAATGTAAGATTCCCATGTGAAAGACTTAGGCAACATTGTTCTTCTTTACTCTGAAGATTAATGCAACTGCCTATTGCTGCTACTGTAACTTTAATTACTAACATGTGCACATTTTTTTTCCAGGCCTCTAACCCTGGGCAATTTGAAAATGACAGTGATGCATTATGGCAGCGAGGACAAGTTCCAGAATCTGTTGTCTGTCATGGTCGAGTAGGTATAAACACAAATGCACCGGACGAAGCCCTGGTTGTCTGTGGCAACGTGAAAGTGATGGGAACAGTCATGCACCCCTCTGACAGCCGGGCAAAGCAGAATATCCAGGAGGTGAGCACAGGGGCAGGCACTGGGCCCCCCTCTGACACCTTGGCCAGGTGTGCAGGAGCTCCTGGCCTCTGACACGCCTTGCAACAGGCATTTTACATGTCACCTGTTGGGGTGAGACAAACATACTCTTAGAAATGATGACTGTTTGAGCTGCAGGGCATCTCTGCTGAAATTTCAAAGCAGTTCTCACCAAGGAGAATACATGTACCTGACAGGAGCAGTGGGCAATGATGCATGCCATTGGGCTCACAGCTGCAAGTCTCAGTTATTTTCCACAGGCCACTGTCCTTCCTTCATGGCTTGTCAAATGCCAGAGCTTGCCTTTTCCTTTCCATCTCCCTGCTCATCTTCCCAGCACTGTTTCATTCCAGCTTCTGATCACGTGGCTCCTGGACATCTCCAGCCTCTTCTCAGAGTCCCTGGCATGAGCCCTGTTGGCCATGGTCATCCCCACACACATCATCCTGTGTGGAGTGTTGAGAAGCTCCTCAGCCCTTACTCATCAATCCCATTGCCCGGGGGCTCCTGGTGAAGACCCTCTCCCTTTGTGAAGGGGCCAGTGCCTAGTGGAAATCAGAAAGCAGGCTTAGACATGGGGACCGCTCCTCCCTGTTGGCCTCTCCCCAGCAATGTGACCCTAAATGAAGTGCAGAAGCTCATGGAACTCCGCATCCTCATTTATAAGAAGGAGGTGGTTCCTGCCTGCCTCATACCAGTGTCCTCCTAAATTTTTTAAAACCAGCTGAGGTAGTAAGTACTGAATCTTCTTAGAAAGTTACAACTGCTATGTAGACTGAAATCCCTTAGGCAGGCCAGCTCTCATTGCAGATCTTCCCCATTTAGTTCTTTCCCAGTCACTCTTTTACTGCTTCCTCATGCTCTCTCTCATCCTAGCACCCGAAGCATTTCTGAGTCTGTGGCAGAACTGTGTTTTAAATATCCTTTTCCCTCCTTTCTTTATGCTTTTTCCTCCCCTCTTACAGGAGGCCTAATCTGTTAATCATTGGCCCTTGCACCAGACTGCATTCCTTTCCCAGTACAAATTTGCACTGTTTTTTTTTTTTTTTTTTTTTTTTTTTTTTTTTTTAAACCGGCCAAGGAATGTCCTCCTTTGCTGAGAGGATTGCAAAGAATAGTTGTAATTGTAGACTTTTCTGCTGATTGCAAAGCTATGGTTCTTGTTAGAAGAGCTGTGACCTGCCAGGCAGATGGGAACTCAGGGCCATAAAGTTCTCACATACATTTCCAGATTTAGGTTCTAGATATTGCATGCCTTTGAAATTTTAGAGAGAGATAAACTGTCTGCATTTCAACTCAAATTTACAGTTCCCTACAGAGTCTTACTGAAATGTAAATGGGGGCCCAAGGGAGATATACTAAGGGGGAAGGTTGTCCACAATCCTTCCTGCTACCACTGGACTTAATGCAGAGTTTCATTTACCAGAAGTCTTCAAATATTGCTCCTTGGTTTGAAGAAAATATAGTCTTAAAATAGTAAGTTTCCAGGACCAGCAGTTGGCATAATGGCTATGTCGCTGGACTCCCATGTAGTTGACAGCAATCTGAGTCCCAGACCCAGTGGCTTAAACTCACGCTAGGTGCATGTACGTGCATGCCCAAGATTCTGAGATGAGAATGGAGAAGGGACTGTGGCATGGCCATCCCCCCTGGTGGGGGGGTGGGGGGTGGGGCGATGGCGGTGATTTCTTGCTTTCTGTCTCTCTGTCTCTCTCTGTCTTTCTTGTGAGTTCATATGTGCCCTATAGCAAAACCCTCTCCTTCCAAAAATAAATAAATAAAATAAAATAGTAAGTTACCAAGACTGGCCCTGTTGTGCAGTGGTTAAGCACTGTGCACCGGGGACTGAGTCCCATGTGGCCAACCTTGGTTCAGATCTGGACCCCAGAAATTTGAAAATCATGCTGGGTATGTGTGCACAATGTCTAAAGTCCTGATGAGATAGAGAGATGGAGGAAAAAAGGATTGTGGTGTGGCCCCAACCCTGTTGGGAGGTGTGCTTTTTCCCTTGCCTCTGGTGTGCATGTGTGCTCTCTGGCAATTAAATAAATAAAAAATAGAAACTTCTCTCATACACGAATTTGGGTCAAAATATAAATAATAATAATAATAAGCTTCTCTAGAACTTCTTAAACCCCTTTTAGGACACTGTCTCCATATAGGTGAAATAGCACTCCAATCTAAGCTCTCAGTGTAAAATGCTGTGTTCGCTTCTTGCTCACAGAAGCTTGAAGGAGTAAAGAGAATCCAGGTTCACAGTTAGGCTAGAGGCTTAGTCTCAGCAACCACTAGTTCCGGAGCTTTCACCACAGATGTTCTATGCCTCCGATTTGTTGTCTGAGTAGGAAATGCTCATATTCATTTTATCCACGCAGAAAGTTTTCCAACCTCACCTATGTAAAGCACTTTTTAGCTGTATAAAGCTGAACAAACAGATATTATTAGTTACTTGTATAAAATATAGATTATATGTAATTCATTTATTAAATTATTTCATGTTAATATTAATATTTCTCTTTTTTTTTTTTTTTTTTTTTGCTACAGAGCACATGCATTCGCCAGAAAGACAGAGAGACAGAGAGATAGAAAGCGAGAAATCACCCCCCAGGGGGAATGGCCACACTGCAATCCCTTCTCCTCCTTTCTCCTCTTGGGATCTTGGGCATGCATGCACATGCACCTGGTGTGAGTTTAAGCCACTGTGTCCAGGACTCAAACCACACTCGACTACATGGGAGTTCAGCGACATAGCCATTACGCCAGCTGCTGGTCCCAATATTAATATTTCTTAATCAGCCTATCCACATTTACAAAATATATATACCTAGAAATTTTCTGTTTCATCCACATTTGTTACAGAGAAAAGGGATGGTGCTGACATGTGTGTGAGCCTCATCTTCACTGCTCCCTGACTTCCACTTTTTCTAACTTTAAAAACGTGCCATTCTTCCACATGCTCTGAAAAGCTCACCCTTGATTGGCTTGTTTACACACAGAGGCAATTTCTCATTCTTTAAGCATGCATACTAACCAGAATTGGCTTCTGAGTGAGCTCTAGCAAGTGCAGTGGCCAAGCATGTTGCCCAACCATGTTACCTTGCTCTGACGGTGTGTCTCCTTTCTCAAGGCAACGTAGATTGTTCTGTACACATTTAACACAAAAGTATCTGCGTAGAGTTCTAGTGGAGAAAGTCTCTAGTGCTCATCTTTGACACACATCCAAGACACACAGAAAATAATGCAGATATGATCAAAACTTACGAAATGGAAGCACTCGGCTGCTGAGGTTGGCCCCATGGAAGTACAGATTAACTTGTCTATATAGTAGCATATGTCTCTCAATGTGACCACAAACTGGAGAAGGGACTGCAGCTCTGTCAGTGGGAACAGAGCCAAATTTGTGTGGAAAAGACATGCTGAAAAATCAAAGACATGGGAAGCATTTTAATGTCATGGGGCCAGCAATTGGCATAGCAATTGCATCACTGGACTCCCACATGCTGACTGCTGTTCGATTCCCAGACCTGGTGGCTTCAAAAGCGTGCTGGGTGTGTTTGCATGCATGCCCAAGATCCCAGGAAGAGAATGGAGGAGAAGGAATCGGGGTGTGGCCATCTTCCCTGGGATTTTTTTTCTCATTTTCCCTCTTACTATCTCTTTCTCTCTCTCCTCAAGCACAAGCTCCTTAAAGTAAAAACCTCTACCGAAAAAAAAAAAGGAATGTCAACGATGTCATGCAAAAGACAAAATGAACAAACCAACAAACAAAACCCACAAAAATAGTGAGGAGGTTGAGGGTCGAAGCATCAGTCATAAAATTCTGTGGTGAAGGCAGCAAGAGACTTAAAATTAAAATCAGAAAAAGAAACCAGTTAAAATAAAATGCTCAGAGGCTGTTTTGTTTTTCTCCCAACCACAACAGCCATGTACTAGTTGAAGACAAAAGTAGACGTGAGAAAAGCTCCAGAAAGTCAGACATGCAGTCTTCCCAGGGCCATGAGCCAAATGCAGAAGTTCCTGAGCTGGGGTGAGCAGCTGCCATTCAAGCTGCCTCTGATGCCAAACTGGGGCTGGGCTGTGGGTTACAGCCAGATGACAGACAGTGAAATCGCCTTTCCTGAGCAAACCAGAGTCCCAGGGGCTGAAAGATCTTTGTGGTGCAATTCTTGAGTTAATGATATATTAGAAACATTGATGGTGACAACCACTTATATTCATGGCCAGAATCTTTCAAAACTGCTGTGGGCAAGATCAAAGCAGACACCCAAATTCAGTTTCTAGCTTCTTACTCAACACACATTGATGAGCAAGGAGCAGCATTAAATGCTGGCTCATGTACAGTTCCTGGGGAGGATTCAAAGAAGATACAACTTCTGCCGAAGGACTTTCCCTAGGCCAAATGTATGTACAGAGAACATGCAATACAGGTAACTTTATATTTAGTTTTTGGAAGTCTACAAGTCAGCATTAGAAATCAGAAACATATTTTTGTTTTCTTTTTCTTTCAGCGATAGGGTGTATGCACTTGCCAGAGAGACAGAGAGAGACAGAGAGACAGAAAACAAGAAATCACCCCCTGGGGGGATGGTCACACCACAATCCCTTCTCCTCCATTCTCTTTTTGGGATTTTGGGCGCACATGTACAGGCTCCTGGTGTGAGTATTTTAAGCCGCTGGGTCCGAGACTCGAACTGTGGCCAACTACTTGAGAGTCCAACAATGTAAACAAGCCATCTGCTGGTCCCCAGAAACACATTTTCTAAGATGAAGTTTGTTATGTAAGTCTCCAAGTTAGCCTTCAAAATTTTCTTTGGCCAAAAATTTGCTCAGTGTACAATGGTAATAGTATTAGAGAACCTAATCGCTATGTTTAGCAATAGGTCTTTCGGAAAAATGTATTCAACATTAGAAGCTAGGGACCACCTTCCTTCTCTGTGGTCTGGACAGCTTGAGCAAGAGCATCTCCTCCTCCATTTTCCCTCGTAGTACTGCTTCAACCTTGTTCTCCATGGGGGTCACACAGGCTGGCAGGAACCAAAGACTTGAGAAGTGGGCATATAATTGCGAAGGGCTCCAGGGGAGAAGAATTGGGTTGGACCAGGATAGTACAAGGTCAGTCCAGGCTGGCTCTTGATTGATCCGCTTTCTTTAGGTCTGTTAGTGTCAGGGATTGTCTTGCCATTTTACTACCTTCATTCTTTTACTCCTTCTTTTCTCCATTGAAGATTGTGGGTGCCTAATACATGTCATATACTTTGTTGGGCATTTTACAAATCCTGAGATGAATAAGACATAGGCCTCACCCTTAGGAGAGAACTTTTGTTAAAATTTAAGCTCCAAATAAGAAACAAGATTGACTCTCTAGTGCCTAGGATAGTATATACCATATAATAGTCACTCAATAAATATTTTTGTATGAGCAAAGGAGTTCACAGAGATATCAGATACATACATTGGGTAATATGGGACAGGGACAATACTTTCCTAGTGTGGTCTGCAAGGCCCACCCTGGCCTTAACCTTTCCAGTATAGTAATGCTGAACTCTGCCTTGGTTGTGCAGGCATCATTCAGGGGATTTGCTGCCTTGGGACTTAGTTCATGGTGTACTATCTGCCTAACATTCTTAGTTTAGTATCACTTTTTCATCCCTACATCTTTTCCTAACTTTTATCTTAAAGTTATTGATGTATTTTACAAATATTAGTCTAGCACCTATAATATGCAAAGAGTTGTTATAGGGTGATGAACAAAAACCCATAGCCTGAAATATGTTCTCACCCTTATGGAATGTATATCCTATAGGGGAGAAGGGAAGATAGAGCTGACACTGTTCGTTTGTCTGGTGGTAATTGTGATTGGTGCTATGAAGAACAGATGCTATGAACATGCAAAACAGAGAGACCCTCCCTAGTCTTGAGGATCAAGAAACTCTCCTCTGGGGGGGGGAAATTAACTCTCCTCTGGGGGAAAAAAAAAAGAAACTCTCCTCTGAGGAATAGATATTTAAATTGAGGAGAAAGAAGGCAAACATTTTGAGTAGGAAAAACAGCATGAACAAAGGTTATGAAGTGAAAGAAGAGACTATGTTTGAGGAACTAAAATAAGCTTGGATCTTGGTCGGGCTTCACCATCTGTAAAAAGTCTATATTCCTCTATGACTATTTTAGGTACCCCCTCCATGAGTCTCCGTTCATACTTTCACCATTGCCTTGCATTTCTCACATTGTATTATAATCATATGTGATGTGTCTGCCTTACTGTCTAGACCACAAACTTTCAAAAGGCAATTATTTTTTAAGTTCCAACACACTTAGTAGTGCATGACATGTTGAAGGTGTCTGGTAAATTTTAGTCCAATAAAACAAAGAATGAATGAATTGAACTAAACCTTTAATAACAGCAGTTATCAAAACAACAGTAAGCTCAACATTCTTCTCCCAGAAAAGTACCTGAAGTAAAGCTAGTCCATTTAGCCAAGTAAGTGCCCAGCCCCCATCTTTCACAACTATCTAAGCTAACTAGGGACGGACAGCCTTGAATGACTTCACAGGAAATTTATTGGCACCTAATAGAATGGGTCAAAGGAGTTCAGGCTCATGATAGGTGTTTTCTTAAAACCAGAAGCGTTTTGGGTTCCTCTAACACATGAATAAATACTCTGGCCACATTTTATTTTTAAAAGAAAGAAGAGAGAGATAAAGTTTTGACAGCTTATCATGCTATCACAATCATCCTGCCCCAGCCGCCCTGGTTGGTAAAACTACAAGTGCATGCCTTTTTATAATAGGCCGGCTGGAACTGAACCCAGGCCTCCCATGCAGCCTCAGCCATTGTGCAGTGGTGCCTTCATGCTTGTACAATTGTGGCTGGGTCCCCAGGTATTATATTTTTATTGCCAAAAACACTACTAGTTTTAAAGTCCAGTTATGTTTTTTTTAATTAATAAAATTTTTATTTTGTTTGCTATAGGGTATGTGCATTCACCAGAGGTAAAGAGAGAAAATTAGAAAGCACCTCCTTACCCCCAGGGGGCATGGTCATAATGCAATCACTTCTCTTGGGATTTTGGGCATGCACCCACATGTGCCTGGTGTGTTTTTACAAGTTACTGAGTCTAGGACTTTAACTGCACCATAAACCCTGTGGAATTCAGTCACCTCAACCACTGTGCAATGGACTGGCCAAGGCTTTCAAAGAAAATTTGGAAGACCCATAAAAGGCTGCCAAATTTTACTTGTCATTTAAGATTATTTTTTTTAAAAATACCTCTTTTGCCATTCATTTATTTAAAAAAAACAAAACAAATGAAAAACACCAAACTCAAATGAAAGAGGAGTCCTTTTGAATCAAATACATTTAACTTTGGGGAAAATTCACTAGACTGTCTTGTTAACATTTTGTTGGGACCCTGTGACTTTTTTTGAGGACTTAGCAGTGACAATTGGCTATGCCTTTGAGAACATTCCCAATTGTCACTGCAGAGCAGTGATCTTGGAGGAGAATGCAGCTAGGGTGACCAGGGTGGTTTTGGGGAAGGGAACTTTCTGGAGAAGGAGGAGGTCTGGGTTGTGAAGGATCAGCAGTTGGGTAATTGTACTTTGCAATCTACTTGAAGTAATTTTCTCCAGCAAAATGTTCAATAGCAATTCAATGATACAGAATCTATCCGTTCCTCACAGGCTGGTACTTGAATTAAGCATTGCATTCCCAGTTTGTAAATAGAAGTTTTGCTTGTGAATATGTGGGCTCATTTGAAAATGATCTCTTGCAATTCTGAGTAACAATTCTTTCTTTCCAAAGTGAGCAACTTTCTTTTTCAGAAGGAAGACTTGCCTTTCAAAGCAAAGAAGTAAGGCAAGAGCAGTGAATGATGGAGACCGCTCTGTAATTTAGACTTGAGGACTCCAGACAGTTTAGTAGTCAGCTGATAAAAGTCACTGATGTAGACCTCAAAACTTTGTCTTCTATGAGGGAAAAACAGAAATTGTTCTCAAAATAGTTTGGACAAAATAAAAGCACAATCCCGTTGCCAATATTTCTAATCTTTGTGGGTTACTCTGGGTATTGACTTGGCTAGCAAATATCTAAGTGGGTGAAATCTGGTCTTCTTTAATTAAATTAGGTAGACACAAATGAACAGCTGAGAAGAATAGCCCAAATGAGGATTGTTGAATATGACTACAAACCTGAATTTGCATCTGCAATGGGAATAAACACTGCCCATCAAACAGGTACCAATTCCCTTTTTAATTTTGTATCGTCAGCTATTAAAATTTTAATGTCCATTTTGAAGTTGTGTGCCATGCCATTTGACACACCTATTGGTCTAATATATCCTTTGCGAAACTCACAGTGACTAGAAGAAAGCTTAAGGAATTTCTGTGTCATCCTTATTCAACACCCCCGCTCCTGCTCCCCAAGGAGCTGGTGAAGTATTTTGAATGTACTGTTTCTTTTCACCAGATTCTTGTGGGATAAGGGTTCAGGGCCAGATGGCTGCTCAACCTGTTTGAGGAGTGGTAATGGACAGTCCCAGGATGTAGAGAGAAAGTGTAGGGATAGGTGGGCCTATGTAAGAGAACGGATAAGCCAAGTGATGTTTATAAGCCAATCCAGGAATCCTAAAGGAAGAAAGAACATTTGGGATAAGAGCCTCCAACAGGAAAAGAAATGAAATCAAGGTAATGCCCCACACTAATTCCTATGGGATTTTAAGGTATTTAGTCATCTTTTACAACATTTGACTCAGGGTCTCAAAAGAGAAAGAAAGAAAAGAAAGAAAAAGAAAAAAGGAAGGAAGGAAAAAACTGAAGAGAGAAAAAGTGGAGAAAATGACACTCCCACTTTTAATCCTAAAACGGCTCTTGGCTCAGAATTTCTCTTTTGCCTCGAATGTATTTTAAATCAAAGCAAGAGCTTAGAAGGGATAAGCAACTATTGCTAAATGTGGGTGTCAGTGTTCTATCCTGATGTAAGCCTGCGAGGATTTTCTCCAGCAAGGTTTTCTCTGATTAAACATGTTGGAATGTTCTGTATGTAGGAATGATTGCCCAGGAGGTGCAAGAGATCCTGCCTAGAGCTGTAAGAGAGGTTGGTGATGTCACCTGCGAAAATGGAGAAAAGTTGGAGAACTTCCTCATGGTCGATAAGGTAATTGTTGGCCAGATGTCTGCCACTAAATCTGGAGAAACCCCCTTTTACGGTTGCTCAGTGGGCTGAAGTATGTAACCAGAAATGGGACATTAGAAAGAATTGTTCATGGAGCTGTGGAGTGAGCTGGTATCAATTATCCCACACTGATCACAGGCACCAAAACGAAGTCCCGTAAAGGAAAAAGAAAATGGAATGTACTAAGAGTTAGAATTCAGCAGTTCTTATTGTTAGAGGAAAACTGGCACTAGGAAAGTCCACTTAGCATAAATGCACTTAAAACAGGCCCACACATCATAAAAACTACTGACAACGGTTTTGATTAGGCTTCATTTAAAAAAGTGGAACTGAAACATATGAAAACATATTTTTCTATAATACAACATGTGCTTCTCCTTAGAATGAGTGAATAAAATGTTGACGTTTTATTTTTTCCTTTTGAGCACAGTTTTTTCTTTTTCTTTTTTATTAAAGAGATAGAAGGAAAGGAAGAGAAACAGGTAGGTATTTATGAGGACCCATGCCTCTGTGCCGCTGCCTCAGCCTCTCAACTATCTAGGATAACAGCTACCTACTACCATACCCAGCATGTTCAGGTTGGCCTGGGAACTGAACCTGGGCATCCTGTATAGCCTCTAGTCATCCAAGTGGGGATACCTACCTACGCTCCACTGTGGCAGTGCCTGAGCATAGCTTTTGGACCAAGTCTATAACTTTCACAGTATAATCATAAAGTGGGTCATTTTTACAAAAATATTCATGGGCCAGATCATTTTTTCCCAAGGGCTTGTCTTAATTCTTTGATATTTAAATCATTCTCTTTTGAAGGAATGTTATCATGCCTGCAGATTAGCTCCCCTTCACTTGGTAACAGGCCTAAGTCTCCTAGCTCCTCACTTGTCAAAGCTGTGCGTGTGATTTGAGTAGTTCCCTAATGCCGTGTCCATCAGTTCTGTGAAATCCTGAATCTTTTGCAAGGTTTGCAAATTCACTCTGCTGCTGATTTGCTTTACATTGCATTATTATATTTGATGCTGGAAGGAAAGACCGATTCACACAGGGATTTTGGATTAGTAGGGAGAAATGTTTGAGTGCTGGCTAATTTGTCACTTGTCAGTTCATGGGGGCAATGGTTCTCCAACTTCAAAGTGCACATGCAGCACCAGGATCTTATTAAAATGCACATTCCGATCCAGCAAGAATGGGGTGAGACTGTAGACCTTGCAGTTCTAACCAGCTTCCAGGAGATACCTCTTGTCTTCCTGCTGGCCACGAGTCGTTTGTGGAGTAGGAAAGCAGAGCGTGTCTTTTCCTTTCAGGTCCCTAGACTATCTTCTATCTACACGTCTTTGGATAAAACTTACAGAATGGAGTTTGGGAGGCCTATTCAGCCCTGGCTGCAAAAGCCAAGTGGCAGAGACTGATTTATTACACTACCACCTGCTTTCCACTAACATATCTTCAACAGAAACTCTTTAGTCTCATTCGCAGACCGAGACCATCACTTCACTAGAGAAGTGTACCATGAGACATTTATTTACTTTTTTCTCAATATTTTATCCTTGTAAGACACACAAAATAAAATTTATCAGCTCAGTGGTATTAAACTCGTTCATAATGTATCATCATCACCACTATCCATCCCCAGAGCTCTTTTCATTTGGTAAAACTGAAACTCTGTACCCAGTAAACATAACGCCCCATTCCTCTCCTGTCCCCAGTCTCTGGCAAGTGTGATCCTACTTTCTGTCTCTTTGATTTTGATCACTCTGAGTACCTCATACAGTGAAATCAAAAAAGTGTTTGTCTCTTTTGTGACCAGCTTAGAATAATGTCCTTAAAGATTCTGCATGTTGCAGCATATGACAGGATTTTCTTCCTTTTTAAATCCGAATAATGTCCCATTGTATTATGCACCACATTTTGCTTATCCCGTCATCCATTAATGGACACGGGGCTGCTTCTATGTTTTCCCTATTGTGAATAAGGCTGCTGGGGTGTACAAATGTCTCTCTAAGATTCTGTTTTCAGTTATTGGGGAGATACTCATGCATGGAATTGCTGGATCATATGGCAGTTCTATTTTTTATTTTGTAAGGAACCTCCATACTGTTTTTCTCTGTGATTGTATCATTTTACACTGTGCCAGGAACTGTTTATTTGAATCATGCAATGATAAGTAACACTTGGTTCCTGTCTTCAAGTAGCTTGTTTTTTAAGAGGGGGTGATCATCGAGGTGTATAAGTAATGAAGCTCTAAGTCACAATTTGGGAAGTACTGTGACACGCATATATAAAGCTCGAAGTCAGTTCAGAGAACCATGTGGAGACTAGCAGGGGCTCACAGAGGAAGACTTGAGAGACACATGCAAGAAGACATTGGTGGGTCTTGGGGACAACAGGTATTGCCAAGGGAGGGCAGACGGCATCTCAAACTTTCCTTTCAACCACAATATCCAGTTAGATACCAAATCCTGTAATTCTTACTTTGGCAATATCGGCTCCTTTCTTTATTCTCTTTATTTTATTTTATTTTTCTTCCAAAGCTGTTATAATAATTTCTTAATTGACCTGCTAGCCATCAATAGCTATCATTGTTATTTTCTTAAAAATAAAAATAAAATGAATCTCTGGTCTCCCTTTTCTACTTTTGGCGCTTTTCGTGACTACAGACAGGTACAGGTTAGGTATCCCTTATTTGAAATGTTTGAGACCAGAAATGTTTTAGATTTAGGGTTTTTTTTGGTTTTTTTTTTGAGATTTTGGACACTTTGCACATACCTAATGAGATACCTTGGGAAATGGGGCCATGTCTAAAACATGAAATTCATTACAAATAGCCTGAATAAAGAAAAAACAATTTTATACAATAGTTTAAATAATCTTGTACATAAAACAATGTTTGGGTCCATTGCACCATCAGAAAGCAGAGTCACTATCTCAGCCAACCATGTGGATAGTCTGTGGTCTCACGTTGCCATCATTTCTGATGGAATTTGTATGCTGCTGATGAACTTTTTATTTTTTTTACACTATTTATACATAAGGTCAGGTGTGGAATTTCCCCACTTGTGGCATCATGCTAGCGCTGGACTTTAGATTTTGGAGCATTTCAGATTTGGGATTCTCAGATTAGGGATGCTTAGCCTATATAATCCTTCACAGTCTGAGTTGAATCTTCATTTCTACTTCATTTCCTAGCACTCACACCAACCCCTCAATCCCTTTACACTTTTAGTGCAGCCAGACTGAACAATGACTTTCTTACCTTTTTCTCCAGTAAACTGGCCCTTCCAGAGTATAGTGAGTCTACACTTGCTGTATCCGTGGCTTGGAACCATTTATTTGCCACCTCTCCACACTCAGCAGCACTGGGAACTCCAGTTTGTCCTTCGGAAAGCCCAGGGTTTCTCTGCGCTGCTCACCTTCCCTCCTCTCCAAGTGTCCCCTTACCCAGGCACCACGTGTTTGCAAGTCACTCCCCTTGCCCTGTCCCATCTAACCCCCAATCCCGACACCCACAAACCAGCTTTTTCTCTTCCTCAAACCCTCCTCAGAGGTGTTCTGTCCAGTGTTCTCTGTCCTAAAGACCTTCCCTTCAGATGATCTCATAATTTGGAGGCCTTCCCTGACACCTCATCTAAAACAGTCTCTCAGTTTCTTTTCTTTCTCTCTCTCTCTCTCTCTTTTTTTTCTTCTTTTTACAAGATTCAGGGCCCCTGAAGTATATAGTGCCTTTGCACTAATTAGAAAAAGGTGCCCCATCTGGCTGATGCAAACTCCATCCACCCCCTCAGCTGGGCCTCTGTGTTGTGAACACACTGCAAACTTATTCATAGCAGCCTGGAGAGTATTTGTCTCTGAAAGTACCTTGTTTATTTGCCTACTTGCTCTTTGCTAATCTCCCTAATTAGTTGCATGAGAGCAGAAATCTTCTATATTTTTCAAAACTATTTCTCCAGCACTTCACTGTAGCTTTTACCCTAGGGCTTAGAGTACTGTAGGGATTCAACAAATGTTGGTAGAAAGAATTAGTGAATTCTGGGATGCCTTGGTTGACCCTGTCTCTACAGATCTCTGAATGTACATCTTGGAGAGTATTTATCACATTGTATCGTCACTCCCGTTCCATTATCAGTCTCCTTCACTAGCTGTGAGATTCTCTTCACTGCCTCTTCAGTCTGCTGGTGATTAATACACTGTGGATGCTCTGATAAGTATTTGTTTAAATTAATGCCTGAGTTTTTGAATCTCAATAAAAGGAAGAGAAGTGGTTTTATTAACATAAAAAGGTCTTAAGGAGAAGTAATTTTCTGGGGAAAAGATTAATTGAATTTTGACTTTGAGATGTCCAATGAACATTCAGATGAAAATGCCCCAAAAGTGACTTGAAAGAGCAATTTTAGTAGAGAGGAAGCTGTAGCCATGGATGAAGATTTTCATTAAAAAGCAAAGAATTATGGCTATGGGTCAAAAACTGGCAGACGTTATTTTTCCATTAGGGAGTTTAATTTTTTTTTTTAAGATTTATTACTTTCATTTTAAAGTTAGGAGAACTGGGACCAGGAGGTGGCGTGGTGGTTAAGGAACTGAATTCTCACATGGCCGACTGTGATTAGCATCCAGGACTTGGTGGCTTGCTTTCTCACTTTCTCTCACTCTCTCTCAGTGCCTGTATCAAATTAAAAGATGTTAATGATAATAAATAAAATTAAATAAATAAATATTTCAGAAATTAGGAGATCCTCACACAAATTTTGGATTTTTGTCTCCCTTGAAATATCAGCAAGTCTGGGAACAAGGTGCTGGAGAGTGGCTCCCGGGTAAGGGTGGCAGGTACCCTCTTGTCACTGCCTGCTTTCCCCATAGGGTTTCAATTTCAGGTAGGATGAGAAGGAAAGAGGACCAAACATCACACCTTGATGAATACATCCAGTTAGGGTCTGTGGAGGAAAAGAGCCTGTGAAGTCAGGGGATTGGCCAAACATGGGGCAAGCACAGTGTCAAAAAGCCCAGGGAAGATCAGTAAGGAAATGGGGAAGAGATATAGGTGAGGAGGTTGTCTCTGGGGCAGACCTGAGAAGTGGGATATAGGATACATGCAGCCTTAATTGTATAAATACTGTTGGGTCATTGGTTGGTGTAATTTATAGCAGCAGTGCTTACAGTTTCTTTCCTTTCTTTTTTCTTTTTGCCAGAGACATGCATGTGCATATGAGGGAGAGGGAAAGGGAAAAAAAAAAGAACCCCCTCCAGTGAAGCCTGGTCATGCTGCAATCCTTTTTCCTCCATTTTTCCTTCCCACCAGGATCTTGGGCATATACACACATTCCTGATGTACTTTTCAAGCCACGGGGGTCCAGATTTGATCTAGGGTCTGCCATGTGGGACTCAGCTCCCTCTGCAGAGTGCTTAACTGCTACATTATGGGGCTTACTGTTTTTTTTTTTTTAATTATTTTTTTATTTTTTGCCAAAGGGTGAGTACACTTGCCAGAGAGAGAGAGTGAGAGAGAAACAGAGAGAGAAAGGACCCCCAGTGGAACATGTCATGCTGTAATCCCTTCTCCTACATTTCTTCACCCTATTGGGATTTGTGGCGCACTCACACCACCAACCATGTGCACGTGCCCCTGACATGTCCTTCAAGTCCTCAGGCCCAGGATTTGAGCTGTGTCATGCTGGATGTGGCTCTTTCTTTCTCTTTTTAAAAAGAATTATTTTATTTAACTTTATGTATTTATTTACTTACTTATTTTTTTTAAATTTGACCAGAAAGGGACAGAGAGAGAGAGAAAGAGAGAGAGAGCGGAAGAGAGAAAGCAAGCTCTGGGTCTGGGACTCGAATTGCAGTCAGCCATGTGGGAATCCAGTGGCCCTAACCACCATGCAACCTGTTGGCCCCTGGATGTGGGTCTCTTAAACACTCCACCTTGGGGCCACTCCTTTACTGTTTTTTGTTTTGTTTTGTTTTTGTAGAGAGATTTTTGCTATTGGGAGCATGTGTTCTCCAGAGAGACAGAAAGTAAGAAATCACTGCCCAAGGGCTATGACCATCCTACAATCACTTTTCCTCCATTCTCCTCTCAGGAATTTGGACACGCACACACACGCACCTGGCATGAATTTTAAGCCATTAGGTACAGAACTTGAACTGTGGTCGACTATAAGGTAGTCCAACAATGTAACCATTATGACATCTGCTGACCCCAAGTCTCTTACTGTTTCTTTTTTTTTTTTTTTTTTTTAGTCAGTTCATATGTTTATTATGCCTCACAGAATTCTCAACATTAAAACAAGCACTTTATAGGAAACCGTGAAGTAAGCAGAAAAATCCTGGTGAGACCTAAAAAAAATATACAACAGAAGTACCAATGAAATTTTGCATATCTAGATGCCCAAACTATGAGTCCCAGTCTATAGAATGGGAAGTGGAAGTAAGGGCGATAGCCTTAGGGCACATCTAGAAATGCTTCTTGAGTTTAAAAAAAAATTATTTATTTATTTATTTTTATTTTTCTTTTATTTTTATTATCATCATAATCTTCTTTATATTACATTGGATTACATGTAACTTTACAGTGTGTTACATTGCTTTTTTTTGCATGTCAGTCAGTACAGAGACATTAATCTCCCTCTTCAACATTCAATATCTTTTCTATGTTTTCCCCAATCATTATTATTATAATTCTAATTATTTTTTTAAAAACAGTCAATCACTATTTCTCATTTTGCTTGTAAAAAGACCTTACCCATCAGGAAATACTTATCAGACCAATCCAGTTGGGAATACTATACATGTCATCATCAACAGGTAATAAGCCATATCTGTTTCTCACTAACATCCTGCCTCTCTATTGTTCTCTTGCTATCTTTCTCTATCCTCTTCTCTTCACCTCCTCCGTTCCACACTGTCCTATTCTCATTAAGTAACTTCACTGCTTTTTTTATTATTTACTTTTTTAAAAAAAATACATTCAATTACATTATTTAGCTTACAAGGTGATCATTTCAATGTATGAACATTTCTCCCCAGTCGAGTTGATCAAAATATAACAACATAACCTCTCTGTCTCAACAATGCTGTCTCCGTA
>NW_006159643.1:620942-678078 GCF_000334495.1 Tupaia belangeri chinensis
TAACGTCATGCCTCAGTAAACTGGAGAAGCAACAGCAAAATAACCAAAAAAAAAAACTCCAGGAGAAAGGAAATAATAAAGATCTGGGCAGAAATAAATTAAATAGAAAATAATCAAACTATACAGAAAATAAATAAAAGTAAAAGCTGATTCTTTGAAAAGATAAACAAAATTGAAACACCACTAGCTAGACTTAATAAGAAGAACAGAGAAAGAAACCAAGTGAATCAAATCTGCAATGAAGCAGGAAATGTAACAACAGACAAAGCAGAAATACAGAACATAATTAGAGGATACTATGAACAACTATATGCCAAGAAACAAGACAATCTGGATAAAATGGACAAATTCCTGGACATGTATAATCTACCAAGATTGACCCAAGAGGGTATAGAAAGTCTAAATAGGCCCTTAACAAGCCAGGAGATTGAATCAGTTATAAATAGTCTTCCAATAAAGAAAAGCCCTGGCCCTGATGACCTCAGTTCTGAATTCTATAAAACTTTCAAAGAAGAGTTAACCCCCATTCAGCTCTAGTTATTTCTAAAGATCAAAAAGGGTGGATCTCTCCCTAATTCATTCTATGAAGCCTCTATCACACTTATCCTCAAAACAGATAAGGACAGGACAAGGAAGGAAAACTATAGACCAATATCTCTGATGAATATAGACACAAAGATTCTCAACAAGATACTAGCAAACCGTATCCAACAACTTATAAAAAAGATCATACACCATGATCAGGTAGGCTTTATTCCAGGAATGCAAGGTTGGTTCAACATACGCAAAACCATAAATGTGATACACCATATTAACAGGAAAATAGATAAAAACCATATGGTCATATCAATTGATGCAGAAAAAGCATTTGATAAGATACAACATCCCTTTATGATCAAGACACTCAGCAAAATTGGCATACAAGGGTCATTTCTCAACACAATAAAAGCTATCTATGAAAAACCCATCACAAACATCATCCTGAATGGAGAAAAGCTGAAGGCTTTCTCTTACTGTTTCTTTATAGCCTCATCAACATCGACATTATCAGACTTACTAAATTCTGCAATTGTAATTGAGTTAAAGTGACATTGTATGGTTTTAACTTGTCTTTTTTCGATTAGCAATGAACTTATCCATCTCTTATATCAGTCATTCTCCTTTCTTGTGAATTATTTAACCCATTTTACATTGGGTTTATCTGTCTTTTTCGGGATGAGGATATAACTTTTCACTTGACTCCATTATTTTACTCTCTTCTGGTGCTCTAAAAATGAAACTAATATACCAAATCTATTAGCAATAGCTTATGATACTGACAACGATTTTCTGTTTCAATGCCCTGTTGTCTTCTTTCCTAGCTAAATACAATACCAAACTATATTATTCACTGTGGTTTACTTGTTATTGGTTATTATCCGCCCCCACCCCCCCAAAAATATGCTGTTTGAGGGCAGGGATCTTGTGTGCTTTATCTAATTGTTTTGTTCCTGCACTTAAGAGAGTGTCTAGCACATCATGAGTGTTTGGTAAAGCACTATTGATCCTGTTCATTCATTGAATATTGAACTATGTGTGTCAGATTGGCCCTGGGGAGTCATAAGACATAGTCACTGCCCTCAAAAGGAACTCAGTGTTTACCTTGGGAAGACAAGAAATCAAACTGCCACAAACTAACATGCTAGTTCAGCTGGAAACTTGTCTCACTCAAAGGATTCAAGAACTTTCCACACAGAATTGCACTGATACAAAAATAACAAAAATCAAACAAGAGTTCTAAAGCAAACAAAGGGCAATACTACACACATTTTAAACAGTTTTATGAAGTTCATGCTCTTCCTATGTAAAGCATCAACATGGCATCCAGAGAGACAGAGCCTGTGTTGACGTCTTTGCGAGAAAAACATGCATGCCAAAGAAGCCTCTCCTCCAGGGAGTTGTTGAAAATCCGGCTGGAAGTCTGGGATTTCGTATTGTCTCAGAGCCTGCTTTTCTGGTTTTGGGATCCTGTTTTTGTAAATCCATGTCAGGGCCTGGTGTGCTTTTCACAAAATAAACTGTTGGACAAAGTTCTAAAGCTAAGCTTATTCCAAACTCAAACAATTACCAGACACGCCCTTGGCTAAAGACAGCCTTTCTCCCTTTGGCAATCATTTCTACAGTGCTCAAGTGCAGGCTTTCTTTCCCATGATTTTATTATGAAACATCAGCCCATGCAACATCAGATGCATCATTTCCCACAAGGAGAGATTTTCAAATCTGTGACTCCCTTTTACCAGGAAAGAAATAAGAAAGAACTTCTCAAAACTGTATTTGCTATCAGGCTTAGATACCTTCATTTGGTATCATTAGATAAGGGACAAGTTGGAGTTAACCAAGGAGCAGAAATCAACTCTACTGCCTGGCTGTAACCCAGTATGGCAGGCTTATTATCTTCTGACTTGCAAAGGACACAGCAGCCTGCAAGTCTAAGGGCTTCCTGGGGGAACCAGGGTGGATGGCTAAAGAATTTCCATCTGTTTCTGAGGCAATTCCATCCCAAAGAGGAAAGGCCCTATCTGGAGTGGAACCCAGTTTGCTGGGTACTATTGAGCCACTAGCCCACTGCACTGAAGATGATAAACACCATCATCTTGCTTAATTTACCGACATCTCCATTGACATTTCCTAACATGGAAAGAGAATTAGACCTTAGTTTTTTTTTTCTTCTGTAATAGAAACCTCAAATGAAAGAATAAACTGGAAGCTGGCCACTCCCTTTTTTCACTAGAGAGCAGTGCAATCACCTCTCAATCCCTCAGGGTGTGAGACACCACCATCAGAATATTCCTTCTTTCCTCATCTGATATGCACTGAGTTACCAGTCTGCTGGAATGTTGACTGTGGGTGAGATGAGGGCTCTTCTTTGGCCATCCCTTACTCTCCGACTGATTATGTTGTAATATAGGTAAAGATGACGCCAAATGTAAAGAAGGTGGGAGAAGGGAGAGGACAAGTGGTTTAGACAGAGGAAGCGTCATGGGCTAATTCCAAAGACTAGAAGAAACATGCTCTTTTCGGCAAGTGGCGAATGGTTTGATATGGTAAGAGCGGACTGTGAAGTGGACTATGGTTACAGAGGAGGTCCCACCCTGTTTCACAAATGCCTCTCAGTTATTGACTTTGCACATATACCTGCCAGACTGCCCCAGCATCCACTCAGAAAATATGCTTACAATACCCACATGTACTCTGACCCCAAATAAAGCCTTCTGAACAGTGAGTAAAAGATTCTTGTGCGATTTGAAGCAGTTGGTACTTTTCTCTACACATTCTCTTTAGCTATTTTTGGTAGCAAGCTGGTTTAATCATTTTTACGTCACATGGTAAAGCTGTTTTAGTGGATATCATGGGCCTCATTTAAAATTGTCAGTAGCCAGATAGAGTTGAGAAATTAAATTAGGTGACATTATAAAATTATTCTTAACCAAGGGTGGGCATCAAATAGGGAAACTTGGAAAAATTCCCCAGCCTCACACTCATCTCAGCCATAATGAATCCAAATCTCTACAGGGGGCCTAGACATACATACTAAAAAGTTCCTCAAGTTTCTATACATCCCTGGTTAAAATCTGCTCATAGAGAGCTTATCACTTATATTTTCAGAAAACCCTAGATTATATTTTGGAACATATTTATACTGGCGTCACCGAGATGATGGAGTACAGAGGTCAGAACTCTAAGCATTTCAGTAAGCATCAGTCTCTATAATATGTCTTGGAAATTTATTTTTTTGTACTTTTCTATTGGATCCATAAAGTCAGGGCCAACCATAATTATAACCAGAAGGGTAGCAGTAAATTCCCTCTCCACCTTTATTTCCCCTTAAATAGGAAAACACATGAATTATCTCCTTGCCTGTTAGGTCTGCCTGGAAGATGTATGGTGCTAGCAACCTTGAGTTGGAGAAATTAGAGCTGGCTTTTTATCATTATTGACAAGTCACTGGACAATTGCTGCCATTGCTTGTATCTCACAAGGCAGTATTAAAAGTCCTGCTGGGGAAGATTCTGCAGCAACAGCATCATATGGTTTAGAGGGGACTTTATCATGATTCCCAAAGGTCTCTTTGTTTTTGGTTTAATCATAAATTAATGTAGAGAGCAAACACACACACAGCAGCCAAGAAAAAAGAGTACAAGTAGTGCCAGTAAGGATAGAGAGAAGTGCGTAGATCTGTGAGACTCAGAACCTGGAAATGACAGTCTGCATGACAGATTGCCTGCAGGGGAGCAGGGCTCTGGAAGGGATCAGAGAAGATGGTTGGAAATCTGCTTTGGACTGCTGGGCAAACGTCAACTGACCATGTGATCCACCGTAAATAACACAGTTGTAATTATAGTACAAGGATCGCTTCAGGGTAAATATGCTACTCATAAAACATTTCTTCTGAATTAGAATCACAGAATGCTATTCTTGTTTTCGTGATTTCTTCCTTATTTTTATTAAGACAAACTTAGGAGTAAAAGAGAACCTCTACCAGGGTTAGAAAATTTTGAAGAGGTTTTGTCAGGAGATTTTGTTTTTGTGTTTTGTGATTTCTTAATAAAAAATTTCAAACATATGCAAAATTAAGAGAGAATAGTAATATAATCTCATGTATGCCTAAATTTAATTTCAGTTATCAATTCTTGTCCAATTTGCTTATTTAAAGCAAACATCAAGATCATCAGTTTATGATAGATGCTTCAATACTTTTTGTCTAACAGAGAAGAAACAACTCTTTATTTTTTTGAGAGTTTTTTTTTTTTTTCCGCTATAGGGCGCGTGTGTTCGCCAGACAGACAGAGAGAGACATAGAGACAGAAAGCGAGAAATCACCCCCCAGAGGGTGATTTCGCACCCAGCGTGAGTTTTAAGCCACCGGGTCTGGGATGCGAACCAGGGACGACTATGTGGGAGTCCAGCGACATAGCCATTACGCTAACTGCTGGTTCCCCAGAGAAGAAACAACTTTTAAGAACTAATATACCATTATCACACCTAAAATCTTATGGTAATTCCTAAATATCACCAAAACTAGTTTTTTAAATTTCCCCAGTTGTTCTTAAATACATACATGGAAAATGTGTATTGTAAAAAAATGGCATGGATTTCAAATCTTTTCTGGCACCAAAATAAACTTGTATTTTACAGTCACACTTTTCTGTAAACTTCTTGGAATCCCCTTGTATATAGAACACAAAGAAACAAACACACATTTGGTTTTAACAGCCATTGAAGATCATTGCCTAGGTCCTTTGTTTCATTAGGGACTAAAAAATAGTGATACCCTATTGTTCTGTTTTTATTCTCTGGAATTCTTCTAAAATGAAGAACTTTTGTTTATCAAATTTGTAGATGATGTACCCGAAAGGCTTTTCTCATTAGGGGTTCAACTCTTTTTTTCAGAAAAATGACTTGAACTCCTAATATTCTCCAAAGATAACCAATAATATATTTTTAAACATAAAGTAGGCTTTGGATGTTTCAAAACACTTTTGATTCTTTGGTCTATTTACTGTAATTTGTCCTTTTGTGTCCTAGCCTTGGCCAATGGGAGCTTCTTAGCTCCTGTGTCATCTTGGCACGATCACAATACTCTGGGATGGTTTTCTTCTTTTCTCATATTGTAAGCTACCCCAGGTTCGCTTTATGAATTCCCTACTCTAAACCTAAATGACAAGTTCTCCAAAGAGTCTTGGCTCCTTTCTATAGGAATGGTGTTTAAAGATGACAATGAGTGGTGATCACTGTTAGTAGGCCCAGAATACTATTTTTTAGTCCTTCTTAGTACATATTTTTCTCCTTTTTAAAAAATGGAATAAATTAGAAATTCATAGTAATATTTCTAATTTAACTTTGTTAGGTTTTTACTTCATGTTTTGATTTTATATTTATCTATTTTCTGAAATGTGAAAAATGTTGGTTTATAACATTATTAACTTAATTATGTATTTGTTTTATCCAGTTATATATGTGGATGTGGTTTGTATGTGTAATCCATCACTATTATTTCTGACAACAGGACTATTGAAAAGTTTAAGATTTCTTTCTTTCTTTTCTTTTCTTTTTTTTTTTTTGGAGAGCTTTTCACTATAGGGTGCGTGTGCTCGCCAGACAGACAGAGAGAGAGAAAGCAAGAAATCACCCCCCAGGGTGAGTTTTAAGCCACCCGGTCCGGGACACGAACCGCTGTAGACTACGTGGGAGTCCAGCGACATAGCCATTACGGTAACTGCTGGTTCCCAAGATTTCTTTCTGATTCTACTTTTTTTTTTGGTCTGAAAGATATATCCTCTAGGAATGGACAGTCAAATTATTGTGCTTTAATGTCACTTAAATTTTCTCTGTAAAGTTAATTTAGAAATTCAATACTTGGATTTATTTTATTTTTGCTTTTTAATTTTAGAAGATGTTTTAAACTTTTAGTTGAATTAAACTTTATCATTACTTAAAATATCCACATTATTTAAAAAAATAATTAAAAATTGATTTAATTCCATTTGTTATTGTTTTTTAATTTGACCAGGGAGAGACAGAGAGAGAAAAAGGGAAAGTAAGAAAGCAAGCTGCCAGGTTCAAGACTTGAACTGTTGTTGGCCATGTGGAAATCCAGTGCCCTTAACCACTAGGCCATCTGCCAGTCCCCAAATACCCACATTATTCTAAAAGCAAATTTGTAAAACAAGGTAAATTCAGAGAGCCTGGTTTCTTTTTTTTCTTTTCTTTTCTTTTTTTAAGAGGTTTTTGGTATAGGGCACATGTGCTTGCCAGAAAGACAGAGACAGAGAGACAGAAAGCAAGAAATCACTCCCCAGGGGGGATGGCCACGCCGCAATCCTTTCTCCTCCATTCTCCTCTCGGGATCTTGGGCATGCACACACATGCGTCTGGCGTGAGTTTAAGCCACTAGGTCTAGGATTTGAACCGTGGTCGACTACGTGGGAGCCCAGTGACATAGCTATTACACCAATTGCTGGTCTCAGAGAGCCTGGTTTCTATCCATTTCACCTACCTTGTTTCTTTGTTCATTTTGTGTTTAATCATTTTAAATTAGCTTTCGATTTATTGTTCTTTTTATTTTTGTATTCTCCTTCTGTCTTGGACAAAAGGAAACATACTATACACATTTTTCTGCACCTGTTTTCTCCTTTTACTACATTCTAGACTTCGTTCCATAACAGTATGTAAAGATATGTTTCATTCCTTCTTACAGTTACATAATATGCTGCTGTGTGAATGTAATAGAGTTTATTACCAAAGTCTCCTATTAATAGACATTTTGTGTTTTGGGGTCTTTTTTTCCCCCTTATCTTTCACCAGGGAATCTATGGATTCCTAGAAGTGGAATTGCTGTTTCAAAAATAAAAGCATGTGGGCCAGCAAGTGGCATCATAATTAAGGCTCTGGACTCCCATGTGGTCAACTATGGTTCAAGTCCTAGACCCCAATGGCTTGAAGCTCACATTGGCAATATGTGCATGCATGCCCAACATCTTGAGAATGGAGGAGAAGGGATTGCAGCATGGCCATCTACCCTGGGGGATGACTTCTCGCTTTATGTTTCTCTCTCTCTGCCTCTCCAGTGAGCACATGTACCCTATAGTAAAAATCTCTCAAAAAATAAATAAAGTATATATTTTTTCTAGATGTTGCTAAATCCCACTGCATACTGGTTTTTATCAATTTGTATTATTTGCGCAGATTTTAAAGAATATCTGATAAAACTTCAGGATAAATAGTTTTTTTTCGATGACTTTTGAGAAGCCAATACTGCAATGTCTTTCTTTTTTTCTAACTTTTAAATAAGTTTCCTTTAAGCAAGGACAGCCCACAGAAATCAAGCTTTTAGTCACTTTGTTTTCCAAATAGCAAAGCTCTCTGCTTTTCTAAGCTGTTGATTCAAAGTACCTTTCAATACACTTTTGTACTTTCTATTTTCTATGAGCAAAGGCATATGCTAACTGCTAGTCAGATACACAAATGAATCAAACATAATTGCTGCCCTTCACGAATTCATGTTCTGGGTGGGGAGGCAAACATACAGCACCTAGTACAAGACAAGTGACCCACTGATACTTTGTAGATGAGAGAGGCACCTTCTGACTGGTGACTTCTGGGAAGGTCCTGGATACAATGGGATTTGGACTGGCCCTTAGGAAAGATGTAAAAGAGAGTGTAGAGTGTTCAGGGAGCTTCATTATCCATGTCACTTCTCTGAGAGTTAATGAGAGTCCTCCAATATTTCATAAGACATATATGTCTTCAAACTGCCTACGTCAGTGTTCCCCAACCTTCCTGGCACCAGGGACTGGCCTCATGGAAGACAATCCCTCAGTGGATAGGGGAAGGGGGTTGGCCCTGGGATGGCCCAAGTGTACCACATCCACAAGTACACCCAATTTCCACCACTACCACAGTGTAATATACAATCAAACAATCACACAATTGGGTTCATGTTCCCATGAGAATCTAATATTGTCATTGATCCGACAGGAGGCCGAGCCCAGGTGGCAGTGAATGATGGGGAATGACTGCAAACCCAGATGAAACCTGGCCTGCTGCCTAACCTCTGCTGCAGGGCCTGCCAGACCAGCACCAGTCTGTGGCCTGGTCCCCTACAGCTAGTTTGTGCTAAGCTACGAATCTGTAATGGTCAGAAAAATTTTGATTCTGTTCTGAGTGACTGCTTTATACTGTTGAAACCCTTTGCACTTTAGTATGATGAGAGTTTTAAAGGTACACAGCCCTAAGATTGACCCTCAGCCATAGTTTCGAGTTATTTGCCTCACACTCATCACCTGACAATAGTGTTCTAGCCTCTAAGAGATCCAGAGAAGGCTGTGGATTTCTCTCTCTCTCTTGGACACACAGAGAGAGAGACAGAAAGGAGGAGAGGTCAAGTGTATGATGTGGTAGGAATGGCTCAGACTCTGGCTTTAATTGGAATTCCCTTTCTTTCTTTTTCTGAGGTGGCAGCTCCTTTCTTAAAACTGGAAGAATTAAGTGCGTTTTTGTTTTTTAAATTTTGTTTGAGAAGTTAAAATATAAATCATGCAGAATAGCTCATGGGATTTTAAAACAGAAATTAACGTCTCAAGAATTCTCATTTATAGGGCTGGCAGGTGGCTGGTGGTTAGAGGTGTTGGACTCCCACATGGCTGACCATGGTTTCAGTCCCAGACCTGGTGGCTTGCTTTCTCACTTTCCTCTCTCTCTCACATGTGCTCTCTTGCTCTCTCACTCTGTCCCTCTCTGGTCTAAATAAATAAATAAATAAATCTAAATAAAATAATTTTTAAAATTTTTAAAATGATCATTTATAGATGAAGAAACTGAAGCCTAAAGAGCTTATTACATTCACCTGGGTTCTCATCTATATTGGTAGTAGGTGTAGAATTCAGAGAAAAGCCCAGGTCTTCCTCCCTCCTTTACCTGAGTAGTTTGGTGTCCATTCTATTAGGAGAGTTAAAGTCATTTCTTACAGGGACTTAGTGGTGAACACACAAATCAACATTCAGAAGCCTGCTCCGACTTTCTTTTTATGAGTTTTAAATACAGCATAATGGCCACTGAAAATAAATCTTCAGATCCCAAACTTGACAACGTCCTTCAGCTTCATTCTCTCTCTTGGGTTATAAGAACATATTTCCATTTTATTGCAAATTGAACAGAAGCAGCTTTACTACACAGCCAGCAGTTTAACTAGAGCACTTTAAGTTTCAAATCTCTCCAGATTAATCTTGAATGAGCTAGGTTTGTGGTATATAACTGTTTTCAATGGTGTATTCCAACCATCTTCCAAATATTTATCAGAATATAACTTATTAGGTCAAGATTCTTTTACGTGCTCAATTTCAGATTCTTGAGCTGGGCATGGACAGTTTCTTGGTGGTCTCCAGCTGTAAACTTATGCACTCTGTATTATTTTCCTTTTTAGGATCAAATCTTTATGGAAAATGTAGGTGCTGTGAAGCAACTCTGCAAACTAACCAACAATCTTGAAGAAAGAATAGAAGAGTTAGAGATATGGAACAGAAAGCTTGCCCGGCTAAAGCGGCTTAGTAGCTGGAAGTCCTCAGTCAGTGAAGCAAGTTCAATCAGGTACATCCAGGGTCGCCATAGAAATTTGGGGTACAGAGAGAATGGGCTCTTTGCATAATACAATCAATATAAATGGCCTTTTTAAAAATCATGTAGTAACTATTACTTTCTTCCTTTCATTTAAATTTATTGATTTATAGAGAGAGAGAAAGAGAGAGAGAGAAGTACTCTTAACAGCACCTCATGCCCCCAGTAATTCTCCTCCCAGGCTTTAGACCAGCCAGAATCAAGGGCACATGTGCACATACCAAAGTGTACAGGGTGCCTTTCAGAAAACCAAATCCTGGTTTCCAGCATTACACAGCATGGTGCTCCCAAGGAGCCACTGTGGCTGGGCCAGTGACCATTCCTTTCTGATAATGAATTCCCTATTCTTTAGAATATTTTGGAACACAATTGCATTATGATATAACTTTCTTATTGTTTCTGTTGCTGCTTTCACAACAAAACATAAGGTTATTTGTTTAATAACAGTTATAAGAAGTGCTAAATTCCAAAAGGGTAGTTCTTCTTTAAGGAGGAAAGGGGGTCATTTCTAAATTTAGAAAGTCATGTTTGGTACTGGGGGAGGGGAATTTGTACTTATTATTTTTTATTACTTAAGGAGATAAATGCACATTTCCTGAGGTTTAGCTTTGACAAAAGAGAAATATAATGTTTAATGCTTTCGTCTATGCTTACTAAATTTCTTTTCCCCAAAAGGGCCTTTCAATTGTCTTGCTTTTTCCTTTTTCGTATTTTTACTGTATTACAAAAAAAAGAAAGTCATAGGGCTATGTTAGTGACAGCCTGAGGCTTTGTCATCTGATGCCTGGAGAGGTATTTGACTATTAATCATTTTTCTCTCTTTTTAAAGCAAATTTAGCAGAGCTGTTAGTTCATCTTCTCCAAGAAGGGCCATTCACAAAAAATCCAACAAGGTAAATAGACAAATTACAATGAAAACATATTTTTTGAAAATAAGAAAGTCTTTAGAAAAATTGATCGAGAATTTTTTCCTCATTTATTTGTTGATAGATTCCCTAATTTGCATGCTTATGCACTTCAGGTGTTTAACTGCTAACCCTTTGATAGATTGTAACTTTTTTTTTTTAAAGAAAAGACCATAGGTTTGGAGAAATGACTGTAGAACATATCCATATCAGAGATATTATCCTGCTGGGTTTTGTTTACACTGTCCCCAGTAGATGAAATTAATCATCATCCACATGCATATGGCCCTGGGCTTCAAGATCTGTGTATATGCCTCCACTTCACCTAGTCCCTTATCTTTGACTTCAGGAGATCCCAAAGGGACATCAGTATCCTCAACTTCCTCTTTTCCCTTTGATATTTAATACTAAATATGCAAATGGAATAGGTATTTACTTGCAAAGATTAAATCATGATGGTTTCATTAATGAATGTAGACAAATTTCATCAAGTAGGATAATACTGACAATAAAAATGGAGGTTAGTCATTTATTAACTTGAAAGACATCCTCTTCATCACAGAGAAGTCAGTGTGGGAGAACCTGTAATATTTTCTTTCTAGCAGCAGTTAGGAGGTACGTGTAAAATTCAAGTTTTTCCCTCTGATCCACCAGTAGTCCAAAAGTGCCCTCTCTAGGGGAAGAGATTCATGAACTTAACTGATACTCTGGTTAAGACTAACCTGACATTTGGGCCACTGCCTCAGTTTACTTTCTACTCTTCATTCACTGTTCTAAAAGGATTCAGAGAGAGTTCTAAGTTCTTTAAGTATTATGCCACTGACAAGTTTCCTGGCTTATCAATAAATATAAAGACACAGATAAGTAGATATGTAGAAGTGTTCCTGGGCAAGTTACTTAATCACACTGGGAAATAGAGATAATTATAGTTTCTACCTTACAAAGACTATTGACAGGAGTAGAGAAGCTAAAACTTTTAGCACAGTACCCAGGGCATAGAGGGTTGTGCAGTGAGCACAAAGCACAGGAAATATTGTGAAGAAAAGGTATCTTTTGAACTAAGCAGCTTGCAGTAGAACGGCAGCCCTAATAGGTGCAATTTGTTCTGCAACCTCTGTAGCTCCCATTTGCACCAAAATATTCTCTGTATTTTTCAATTATCTCAGATTATTAACTACAATATATAGTCCATGAGAACAGGCCTGTGTTTGCCTTCCTCACACTGTGTCCCTAGGAACTACCACATAGTAGGAACTCAAGAAATATGGAAATGGTCTCATTGTAAACCAAACAATATGATTGAAAGTATATACAAAAAAATAAAATAAATAAAAAAAGGAAAATAAAAAAAATAAAAAAACTGTATACATAGATCATTTTGGAAATCTGCTCACAATAAACTAGAAGTTTTTAAGAAAAAAAAAAGAAATATTTATCAAATGAATGCACGGGAGAGCCCAGTCTGAAAATATTCCTAAAAGGTTCATTATTTAGCTTAAAAGTGAGGTCATCCTGTGTCTTGGGTGTGTGGATGGGGTGAGAGTTGCGGGTGTGGAAATAGGGTTGGGGAATTACATAGGCATTGGAGAACATCCATTCAACATAGAGACTTCCTGCAGTCACTGTAGAAGCCCTGTGGGAGGCAAAGATCACACAGATGTGGTCTCGTCTAAGGGATTATGAGGTAGCCAGGGAAGATTGGAAGAAAACACAAGGAAGAGTTGTACCTGGGTGTGATAAGTGGTGTAGAGACTCAGAATACTGCAGGAGCATTATGAGAGCTGAACCTTGAAGGAGGAGTAAGCATTGGCTCAACAGCAGTGGAGTTGCAGTAGAGGTTTCAGATGGAATGGCATAAGCAAAGCTCTGGGAGCTGGAACTGGCTTCTTTGAAACCTACGGAGGGAATTGATTAGGGAGGATGATGAAAAATAAGCCCAAAATATAGGTAAGGCTTAGATTTTCTGGACTACCAAGCTAAGGAGTTGATTTGATAAGTCATGAATACTTTTGAATAACAATAAGATCTAATTTGTAAGTCTGTCTTTCTTTCTCTCTCTCTTTCTTTCTTTTCCCTCCCTTCCTTCCTTCCTCTCCCTTCCTCCCTCTCCTCCCCCCTTCCTTTCTCTCTCTCTCTCTCTCTCTCTCTCTCTCTCTCTCTCTCTCTCTCTCTTTCTTTCTTTCTTTCTTTCTTTCTTTCTTTCTTTCTTTCTTTTTTCCCCTTCCAGTCAGAAAAAAAGAAGCAGCACAGCATTGTGGCTAAAAGTATAGATTCTGGAGCCTTTTTTTTTCTTTTCGTTTAAATCCTGCCTCTATGATTTATTTGCTAACTGATCTTAGATGAGTAGTTAGCTTTCCTGCACCTTTTTTCCCTTCCTCTATACTAGGAATGATGAAAGTGCCAGCCTCCTAGGTTTTTGAATATGATTGTACGGATTAGATTAGCATATGCAAAGTACTCAGAAGGGTGCATAACACGTAAGTGCTGGAAAACCATTCACTATTATCAATGCTTTCACCCCCACTGTTTTACTGCTTCTCATACTTATGTATGTATCAGAATCCAGAGCTTGCTTAGGTACAAACAGTGGGAGTGTTTTCCTCCCCCTATGCTGTTTTAGTAAGAGGTCTTGGTTCTTTTTGTGAGCTTGACTTTCTCTTCCATGCCACCATTCCTTCAGTGCCCTAGGTGTCCCCTATTCCTCAGGACTTCCTTTGGTCACCAGGTCATTGCAAAAATGTGTAAGGGTGGAGAATGGTACTCTCTAGTTGACTGGGTATGTAAGAAGCCTGGCTGAACCCTGCCTTGACTTCCACACAGCTCCCAGTGCTGGCCACGATGGTGCTCATTCTGGAAGAAGATTGAAGTTTCCTGATCCAGTTTTTTTTTTTTTTTTTCCTTTTCTTTTTTTCTTTTCTTTTTTTTGGAGAGGTTTTCACTATAGGGCGCGTGTGCTTGCCAGAAAGACAGAGAGAGACAGAGAGACAGAAAGCTAGAAATCACCCCCCAGGGGGGATAGCCACACCGCAATCCCTTCTCCTCCAATCTCCTCTCAGGATCTTGGGCACGCACACACACACGCCCGGCGTGAGTTTAAGCCACCAGGTTCAGGACTTGAACCATGGTTGACTACATGGGAGTTCAGTGACATAGCCATTACGCTAACTGCTGGTCCCCTGATCCAGTTCTCCTTCAATCCATTTAGGGTTCATCCTCTTTCCTTTTCTTTTTCTATCTCCAAGTGGTAGTTGGGTGATTCCTGTTATATGTAGGGATCAGAGTGAGGTGGGAATGTCCTTAGAGTTCAAGTAAGAATTTACTGAATATTTGGAGGAGGAGGGAAAGAATAAACAGAGATAAATACTTTATATTATCCCTCCTCTGACAGAGTCATAGCCCCTACCCAGCCCCACCCCAGATGAAACCTATTGAATCAGAATTCTTAAGTTTTTAAACTCCATAGTAATTCTATGCACACCTGAATATGAGAACCATTACACTGTTAATTAGATCTACTCTAAAAAGTAGACAGCATTATTCTATTATTTCTATTCTATTGATAAGGAAAATGAGGATCAATAACATTTAGATAACTTGTTCAAGCCTCAATTCAAAATCTGACTCTGATCTTAGTCCTTTTCTCTATACTAGGTAAAAGGATTTTGAGCAAAAGCAGTAAAATAATCCGGCATCTGCAGAATGTAGATTGGAGAGGGAAGTGCTTATCCTGAAACTAATGCTATTTAATTCCAATAAATTCAACAAATGTCATGAGTTCCTTCTTTATACAGCACTCTATTAGCACATCATCAGAGCAGTTTCAGAGGGATGTGGGAAGGGTATAAACCATTCACTTCTTGGTATTAGTGTGACTTCCAGCTGTACTATGGACAGCTATCACAATAGACATAAGGGTGTATGTACTTGTTACAAATGACATGGTTAATTTTTTCCTCCCCCACAATATTACACTAGGAAAGATTTTCTGTAGTCAGATAACCAGTCAAAGACCAATTTTATGCTATTTCTTTCTTTTTATTTATTTATTTATTTTTTACTAGTTTGCTATAGGGCATGTGTGCTCATCATTGAAACAGATAGAAAGTGAGAAACACCCTCCAGGGGGATGATCACATCACAATCCCTCAATCCATTCTCCTACATTCTCCTCTTGGGATTTTGGGTGGGCATGCACATAAATATACTTGGTTTGTTTTTCAGACTGCTGGGTTCAGGATTTAGGTTGTATGTTGGGCCATTTGGGATCCAGCCACTTTGACCACCACTGGCTGGTCGTAAGCTATTTTTCTTAAACAACCTTCAACCACCAACCTTCTAACCCTTCAAATGAAAAGCTTGATTTTACCCTTTATCCCCAGAAGAAAACAAACATAATACTCCATATTGCACTAGTAGGAAACTCATATTTAAGGGGCACCTTATTTAACTGGGCAGAAAACATCTATCTCTTCAACCAGTTTCCTGCTAATTCCACAGCTGTCTATCCTATAGTTCTTGGCCCATTCCCCACATGCAAACTTTTATACTAATACCGTGTATGTATCAGTAATAAAGATATGTTTCATTTAATTCCCAGAGACTGTTATTTACTAATTTTTGTATCTCCTACAATGTTGCACACGATAGTGTTTAATAAAAACTTGTTAAGTTATAGGAATAATTAGGACACAGGCCCAGAGCTATCTTATAATACATAAGTGGAAGACCTTTATATGTATAAATACAATATATATATATTATATCCTTATAATACATAAATAGATATGAATGTGTGTGATTTAAGGAGTGCTTAGTAGAATTTCATGCCACAGATTTCTTCCTTATGGTTTGTCATGATGCCCGAAATTCTTCTATTGGAATTTATTTCTTCATGTATTGAAGACCTTTTGATTTCCGAGCCTAGCCTATTAAAAGAGATGAATGTCTGGGTTCTGACAGTATCTTGTCTTATCTGCTCTCATAAAACTGCAGGAATAAGTGCCAAGTGAATGGCACAAACAGTTGCCCTGTGGGATGTCAGGGAAACAGGAGACTGATGTAGCCTGGAGTATCAACGAAGGGGAAACTTGAGGTAGGCTTTGAAAGAAAGTTGTTTTCAGAAAGGTGGAGAGGAGGGAGATGTAAATTGAGACAGGAACCAGGAATCATCTCAAGGGAGCAGCAAAGATCCCTGCTGGGAGCAGTTCTTCCTTCTTGCATTTAGCATTGCAGATTTATCACTTCTCATTACTGAACCTTTTTATAGGTTTATTTTTCAGGAAAAAAGCAATCGTGTCCTAACTGGGTTTTCCAGACCTTGGTTATAGCTCTAATTGCTGTGATGGCATTTTGGTAAGAAAAAACGTCAATGTTATTTGTGTCAAGCTCTTTTATTCTTCCCATCTTTCTTTTCCCACATATGATACTGGGGATCTGACCCTCTATTTACTTTGAAGACAAAAAGGTCCTTTAAAGCAGGCATTGCCCTTTGATAGCTAAAGATAAGGGAGATAGTTTTAAACTCATTTTTTGAAGGAAAAAAGCACATGCTTTTTGCACTTATATGTAAGATGGATTAATTTTTTCAATCAACTGCTGTGTTTCAGCAGCAAACTTTGCTCTGCGTGCGTGCGTGTGTGTGTGTGTGTGTGTGTGTGTGTGTTTCTTAGCTTCGCAAATAACTTTCTCAAATTCTTTGTTTTCCTTCCTGTCTCCAAGGGGGAAAGGAGTGAATAGGCAATTAGGTAAAATCCACTCTCCTCTGGTTACTCATATTTATTAGGATTCTTCAGTGACGACTTTATACCAAAGGGATACCAAATGTACACTGTGATGAAATTGTAGCCAAATCTGCTAAGCAATTAGTCAAACCAATGCAGTAAGGACACCTGTGTCTTTGGGTGACTTTTGAATACCATCCCTCCTCCTGGAGGTGAGAGTGATCTCTTGCTAGAAAGCAGGGCCCTTTCTCAAGCCTCTGGCCTTCAGGCTCCTGCTGTGCTTTGATGCACTCCTTTGTCCTTTGAACCCTGGTCATCCTGCTTGTGTTCTCCAGGCCTTCGAATCCCCCTTTTTTGTTTTCAGTCTGACTATGCACACAGTGAAAGGGGTGTCTATTCCTCAAAAATGCTTTCTTACTGTGGGAGAGGACAGGCTTCTGTCTTCAAGGAGACAATCGCTTTGCAGAGCAAATAAGCCATGGTCCCAAAGAGCTTCCGCTTTCTTGGTCTAACAGTGCAGGTCTCTCTATCTTCTTCCTCTTTGCCATTTTCACTCTTGACTTGTGGGAAGATACCCGAGTATTTGACACCATTGCATGCAATTCCCATTAGAAGCCTCTGCACTTTTCTTACTCTCCTACATGTGCTTGTCTTCTCTTACGAAGAGTCCCATCTGAGGAGAGTGTGAGCATTTACCTTTAGCAGACATTCTGAGTATTCTTGGGAGAGGTAGATTCTCAGTCCAACAGAAAGGTTATAGGAAATCTAATTCTGTGGCAGACAGACTGCTTTTTAAACACACTTGGTAGATCTTAAGAATTAAGAAAGCCAATAGTGTTGACTATAAAGGGGAAATGAGAGGGGTCTTTGAGAAATTCACGGAAAATGTATATCATGAAAAAAACAATGCATGGATTTAAACATTTTTGGGGCACCAAAATAAACTCATACTTGAATTCCATGTTTTTACAAACTTTTTGACGTCCCTCTTATTAGGCTTATTATCTTGTTTCTAGCCTGTGGTATACCTGAGAAGGTTCTAAAGTAGGATTTTTAAAATAGAAAGCAGTGGTTCACTTCATTTTATGATTCAAGAAGTTCTCTAGGTTATACATTGAGGCAAAGCTACAGACAGATCAGAAAGTGTTTAAGGATTAGAAATGGGGACCTGGAGTGTGGGAGACATGAGAAAACAAACTAAGGGAGGCTGGACCATGGCAAGCAGTTGTTGGGGAAAACTACAAATTCTGCCTGCCAGGAGCTCTGGGCTCAGCATCACTTTCTCCAGTTAGTAAGAGCTGTGCCTGCTGGGCTTTTATTACCTGATGCTGAAAGCACTTTGGGAATCCCTTCTTTATTAGTGGAATTCAAAGGTGTGGTACTGGGGCTAGCGGGTGGCATGGTGGTTAAGGGTGTTGGACTCCCACATGGCCAACAGTGGTTCGAGTTTTGGATCTGGCAGCTTTCTCACTTTCCCTCTTTCTCTCTCTCTGGTCAAATTAAAATAAATAAATAAATTTAAATAAAATAATTCTAACAGCAAAAAAAAAAAAAAAAAGCTGTGGTACATTTCTTCATGTATACGTAAGCCCACCACCTTTGATGGAGAATAAAATAATCTGGAGCCAAGTTCTGATAACCAAGTGTGAAGTCAAGCTGGTAAGAAGTCAAGTTAGGTAATCCTGTTTTTTTGGTTTTGTTTTGTTTGTAACTTGGCAGACTATGTTGTATGGCTCTTGAGAGAGTTCTAAAGACATCCCGAGAGAGGAGAACATAGTGTTAGGATGTGTGATCATTGTTAGGAATAGTGTCCCAAGGCTTGGAACCTTTAAGGAAAGCTTCCATTTCATACGTTCTGACAATCAGAATGGTAAGATATTCTCATTATTTTGAAGCCAAATAGTATGGGAATGGATGCTTTCTGCATTTCTTTTCCTTCCTCTGCCCAATTTGGCTTCTCATGCTCTCAGAAGACAGGCAGCTGGAAGATGTCAGAGAAGTGGCCAGAGGTTTGGAATCCACAGCTGACTAACCCTGTGCTGCCTTTGGTCTCCTGGCATGATGGTGCAGCAGACCTCCAGCAGTGGGATATGAACTCTGCTCTCACTCTTTCCTGCAAAGGGCCTTCAGCTATTCACATGCTTCCTCTTGTAATCTTCCACTAGTGACAGATGCTTCTGTGACAGCTTGCCAGGGCCAGGGGGTGCTCTATGGAAAAATTCAACAGTGAGGAATACCCCAAGAGTTTCTGAGCTCCTGGAAGCTGAGGGCTTTCTCTCACCAGGAGAGAAAAGCCTAACTGTGCTGGTTTCTGTGCTGTTTCTATCAGCTGTGGCTGCCCCATCCCCTCTCCTCCCTTCTGTGTAGCCTGTGAGAGTACATCTTTGGCCAGCTGGATGAGTGAGCTATATCTGGAAACAAATCTGCCACCTAATTCTTTCTTTCTTTTGTTTAAACAGTGCCTTGACTATAGTCTCCCTTTACATACTTAGCTTAAAAGATCAAGACCGAAGTGCCCCAAATCTCCCTTTAAGGTGAGAGTTCCAATCTTGTTTGCCTTTGGGGAGAAGTCTTTAAGTCCTCTCTCACTAATCATTTTGTCCTCCGCTCCTCCAGCAATATCACCAGCTCTCAGGAGCCAGCTCTTCCACCCACAGCCTCCCCCTCAGGTAAGGGCTGCACATTCCTCACCCTCAAACCCAGTCTGTTTATGTGAACTGTCAACAGAAGAAACCAGCCTTTCAGGTTAACCTTGTTGCTTTCCTCCCCTCTGCCCAATGTTTTGCAGCACCTACAACATCCCTGGCAACCACACAGACTTCCTTACAAGTACCTGAAATCACTTTCTGTGAGATCCTGCCATGTCAGGAGATCTATTGCTGCCCCATCTGGGGAATGAGAAAAGTCTTTTCAAATCCTTTACAAAGACAATCTGAGCAAGAGAAGGAAATCCATCAGACGTATGGGGCAGGTAAATGACATCCAAAGAGAAATGACTAGAGCTTCGAACCTGAGGATTTTTCCTTGTCAATATTTCCTTGGATAGTCTGCTAATGGTCCCAAATAAGGGTTCCAAGTCTTCTATTTGGGGTGTAAAATCTTTAGAAACACAAACATACAACTGGCATTATCTATAGATTGAGTTCCCTGCCCAGGGATGAAAATTTGGTTGATTCAAGTCCTTATAATTTTCACCAAGTGAAAGGGTTTCATTTGTCCATTGTCAACGATGATAGTAATAGTAGCACAAGTGAAGTAATTATATGCATGTGGATTGATCTTTGTGTGTGTGTGCGTGTGTGGCTCATTTAGAACTTAAAAAATTATGTAGTACCTGGGCTCTCTGCCCAAACCAACTAGAGCAAAATATAAGAGACTTTGGAAACTCCAATTTAGAGCTTAGAATAAGGTTTAAGTCAGTGAAAAGCACAGGATTCACATTCTACTTCCAAAATATTTTCTTTTTCTTACTAATAGGGACACACACATTTGCACACTTTTTTCAAGTAATGGATTTTCATTTTAAAAAATTAGAAAAATGTAATTAAGTGCTACAAGTGTAATTATCTCTATGAAATCAAACACTATTCTTCCAAATGCACAGTTATTATTGTTTATTTAGAGATCTCCTATCCTCATGTATTAACAAGTACTAAAATAATATTAATGACAATGCTAATAATAACTATACTTATTAGTATTGGCTTATCTATCAGTATGCTGTTGAAACAACAGTCCCCTGGTAACAGTGGTTTCATGTGGCAGAAGTTTATTTCTGGCTCACTCTATCAAATGTGGATCAAGAGAGAGCTTTGGTCATTGTGTCATTTGGTATCCAGCTGATAGAGTCCATTTCAATACGTATTTCCACAATCTCTGTATCAGTGGTGACAGGACAGTGTAAATAGTACACAGGCTTTTAAATCTTCCACCTAGGTATAACATGTCACTTCAATTTACACTTTATTGGCCAAAGCAGGACACATTGGTCATGTCTAATTTAAGAAAAGATGGAGAAAAAAAGATCTACCATGTGTCTAGGGAAAAATGAACCAAAATATTGGGTCATCAGGAAAGTCTTAATGTATTTTTGCATAGAAAAACATGGAAGAAGACATCATAACTTTTCTGATGACCCAACATTTGAATGCAGTCCCAATGACTACTGGAATGCCACATAGCATATGGTCAACGGTTGAAGTTTTGAGGCAACAATGTAATTTTCTTTCCCTTTTGATATTCTTCCATATCTCAGTCTTAGATAAAGAACTTTTGCAAATCATCATCATCCATATAATTATGTAATGAGATATTAATCTATGCAAGGCACTGTCATAAGTAGCTTATATGAATAAATCATTTATTTTTCACAAACTTACAGTATAGGCACTGCTATTATTCTCTTGTTTTTTTTCCCTGTGAAGAAACTAAGGCACAGAGAGTTCTCCCCATACCTATGAAAGGCAATGCTTACTCTATTTTTCTCATGAAAACAAATTTTGATTAAATTTGGGAACAGATGCATTACTACAGAGGGAGGATAAAGGTTCAGTTTAAATAAAGGAGTTCATTTTAGTCATCATATTCTCAATACTTTAAGCTATAGAAACATCTAATACTATCACAAAAATCCCCAAAGTCTGCATCCCTTGTGTAAAACATGGAATCTTGTGACTGGTAAACCCTGTTCTCACCTTGGGATCCACTTTAGGGATATTTGGTATCCTTTTTTGAGAGCATCTTCAGAAAGGACCATCCCACCTAGGAGAGAGATGTACACTTAATGAATCCTGAACAGGAAGAGGCCATGGACTGGTAGACTCTTTAGGAGGCTTCTTGACTCCTGAACAAATTCACATCTGTAGCAAATCAGCTCTTCACATCAAGGGAATAGTGGGAATAATAGCTCTTACCAAGTTGGAGAAAGGTTTGTTGCTCTTTGCTCTGTGACAGAGTTTAGCTCACCTTATATTTTCACATCTATGGAAACTCCTAAAGAAAGAAATGCCTGCTAGAGGAAGAAGGTGTGTTCCAACGTGCCTTGCTGTGTCTACCTAGACAGAACTAACAGCTCCTCTGACTAAATAAGAAATTTAAGTTCGGCCTTACCAGACTCCCTGACACAGTAGGAAAGTTGTTCCCCCTTCCTTCCTTCAACTGGTTAAAAATGGAAAGGATTTAAATGTTTGATTCACTTCACCTACAGGAAACCTGAAAATTTGGGGGGATTTAGAACCACAGAAGGTTAGAAAGCAGATATACTAACAGTACCCTGAGTTTTTGACTCCAAGAATCTATTAGTAACATACTTCTACAATGATTTGATTGAGAGAATATAGAAAAGGACAATGTAATTATAAGTTCAGTAGAGTTATGTTCTGTTTTTTAATTGTTACAGTACACATGTGCTTGCTAGAGGAAGAGTGAAAAAGGGAGAGGAGCACTTCCAATGGGGCGCTATCATAATGCCATCCTTTTTCCTCCATCCTATGAGGATTTGGGGAATGTGTGCACATATGCCTGGTGTATTTTTTTTTTTTTTTTGGAGAGATTTTCGCTATAGGGCGCGTGCGCTCACCAGACAGACAGAGAGAGACATAGAGACAGAAAGCGAGAAATCACCCCCCAGGGAGGATGGTCACACCGCAATCTCTTCTCCTCCATTCTTCTCTCGGGATCTTGGGCACTCACGCACACGCGCCCGGCGTGAGTTTTAAGCCACCGGGTCCGGGATGCGAACTGCGGTCGACTACGTGGGAATCCAGCGACATAGCCATTACGCTAACTGCTGGTTCCCTGCCTGGTGTATTTTTCAAGCTACTTGGGGCTGGATCTCAAATTCTGGGCTACCATATGGGATCTAGCTCCCTATGCACAGGGCTTGACTATTGCACTGTGGGGCTGGCCCTTAATTGACCTTTTAACCGAATTATTTTTATTAATACAAAGTGACATTTGAAAATTAGTACCAATCTGTGGGAGAGGTGTTACTTTTCTAGTCTGCAGACAGTACCATAGACCACTTTATGTTATCACCTGGGGTTCCAAGATTGTAGGTCCAAAGGACCTCTGATTTAAACCAACTTATCAGTATTTTACAGTTTTTAAAATGGAGTCCTAGGACCAGGCTTAAGGTTCTGCAGTGAGTTACTAGCCAAGTTGGAGCTGGAATTAGGGTCCTCTGTTTCCCTTTCCTTCCCATTTATCATCCTAACTCCACTTATCTGGGCATGGGATGTGTATGTATCTGAGATCAACTCTAGATATACAGTCTATAGTTCTAGAAGTCCCCTACCATCCCTCCTCCCCCAATTTGCCTGTAGCCACTGAAAAGTCCCCAGTGGGGGGATATTAATGAGGGTCCAAGAAGAGGATCTTCTTTTCTGCTGCTGATCCATCCTTCCTCTCTCTCCAGGACACTGTATAACACTGGGGTTCCTAAATATAAAGGAGGAGAAAGCCAGACAACTGTTCATTTCACCTGAGGCACTAAAGACCAATTGAAAATGAAGGAATAAAAATGAAAAGGAAATTCAAGAGTAAAAAACCTAGAAACACTCAGTTGGATGCAGAGAAATATCTAACAGTTTACTAAGACCCAAAACACATTAATGAGCCTCCTCCCTGAGAGCAAGATGTCTAATAAAATAAGTGAAGGGAAATCAGTCTTTTTTATGATATGTCAAGCTCAAATCATTCTTCTTTTGGTCTTAAGCGGATTGTGTAAGTCTATGTAGAGTGTCTTTCAGAAAGGCTGTCTCCCCTCTTCCTGCCACTCCCTTTAGCCAAAAGTTTTAGTAACATTAACCAGGAAGTAAAGTGTTTTGGAATATTAAGTTTCTACTCTAAGGAAAGAACTAAATATGATGGATTTTAATTCATGGAACCAATAAAGATTTTAGTAGACAAGAGAGGTATCAAATGTAAAGAACCTGTGTGTGTGTGTGTGTGTGTGTGTGTGTGGCGGGGGTGGGAGGAGGTGAAAACATTTACGGAATTTTACAGATTGTAAAGGAGCTGGTAAGAACTTAAAAAAATATCACAAAGGAAAAAGGTATCTGGAATCCATACTCATTGCATTTTGGAGAACAAAACTCTGAGATGGGAAATGGCTTAAAAAAATAAAAAAGAGAGGTGTCCCCTTTGTTATAGGACTGATTCACTCTGCCCAACACGATGCTCAGAAAATTTCAGGTTCTGTCTCTTTTGCTAGAAGGAGAAGGAGCCCAGCTTCCCACATCCATTCTCGCCATCCTCTTCAGCCATACATATCCTAGGAAATTTCCCTTTGAGTCTCTAAGGAAAAGCATTTTTCTAGAGGTTAAGTAATTGGCCTTTTCTCTTGTTTTCCTTCCTCTTTCCTGGCTCACTTCCTCCCAGCCTTCCACAAATAGTTCTTAAAATGAGCCTAGGGTTCATTGGTGGGAGTTGTTCATCTCTTGGCATGAGTTTGGTTCAATCAGGAAAAGAGAAACGTGTCCAAGGTGTTGTACTGGATCTCAGCCATCAATGCAGATTTACAAGCAGTGCAATATACACCTACGATGACAAGATATGCTTTGGTTGGACACTACCTTAAATCTCTCTCATCAGAAGTTTCTAATTTAGTGCATTGGGAGGGCTCATCACCAAGTGTGAAATATATCTCCTACTTTACAAAGAGAACCACAGGGAATATATAGAGAGTTTATAGTAAAAATTGCATTTGAGCCTTTGGGTTTGGATGGACAGGAAGGTAAGAGAATGAAAGGGTGAGGAAACCTTGAATTCACAGAGAGAAGCTAGGGTGTACATGGGGTTACTTCTCATCCTGAGCAAGCCATCAAGACTAACAGACTTTTTCCTCTTCAGAAGATAAAAGCAAATCATTCCTGGCAAGAGACGCACTCACCAGCCCTGACTGGGGGAGTGACTGTAAGTTGACATTTCAATGACACTATTCTTCGTGGGGCCAGACAGAGGCAGAATAACAATCTGTAAAAACATTACTGGAATGAGGCACAGTGACAAAGGCTATACTCTACCTGACACATATACCCACGGGGTTATGCTTTATAATCCATGCCAGCCTAACCATCGAGGCATTAGAAATGGTCACTCAGTACTAGACAAGTTGTGGTTGACCTCCATGATTTTAGTAATTTAATTTAATTTCCCACTCTCCTCTTTTTTTTTTTTTTTTGAGAGAGGTTTTTGCTATAGGGCATGTGCGCTCTCCAGAAAGACAGAGAGAGACAGAGAAGACAGAAAGCGAGAAATCACTTCTCGGGGGGGATGTACGCTGCAATCCCTTCTTCTCCATTCTCCTCTGAGGATCCTGGGCACACACTCACACATGTCAGGTGTAAGTTTAAGCCACGGGGTCCGGGACTTGAATTGCAGTAGACTACAGGGGAGTCCAGTGACCTAGCCATTATGCCAACTGCTGGTCCTGCCACGCTCCTCTTCTATCCTGACTACATTTTTAGTTTGTTTTTTGTTTCCAAAACAGATTGCATTCATATTGCAACTTCCATTTTCAATAACTTTCTACTTAGTAGAACTTCTAGGTCCAGAGATTCTTCTGGGTGTTATGGGCGCTATTTGTTGGAGTGTGGATTTTTAAAAATGGTTTTCTTATAATTTACTATAACCAAAAAAGGTCTTCTTCCCTTTCTTCTCCTTTTCATTTTTCCATTCGAATGCAAATAGAGTCCATTTTTCTATGAAACTCTGATTTCACATTCTGCAATTTGGGGACTGTGCTGGAGTACAATATGCTTTTCCCCTGTAGAAGGGTTTACTTTCTTTTCTTGATTTCTTTTCAATTCAGGGATTGATACAACCATCAGTTCTATTCAGATTATGGAAATCCAGCAAATAATAGATCGTCGGTATTGCAGTAGAAGCCTCCAGTGCGGGTGGGTAAGCCTCTCTATTATGTGCTGGCTGTTTCTGGAATTTACCTAGGGCTCTGGGTTTTTGACCCTGGAATGAAAGCTAAAGCTACATGGTGAAATCACTGTGTGCTTACATTGCTTCTTAAGTGAAAACACATTTATAACATGGTGGACGAGGGGATCATAAAATGGTTGGTATTAGCAAATGTCAATAAACCACAGCCCCAGTGATTCCAGTCTCCTGGTTTAATGGGTCAGTTCACAGCAAAAAGCCTAGGGAGCAGCTCTGTGGCTGGCTCTGAGGGCACATATCACAGACAGAACTGCTAGTTAATTTTGTAGACAAGAAAGACATTGTTCCTGATGGCTCCAAGGTACAAGTGAGCTGACATTTCTATACTTTAATAAAAAGGGCTATCATTATTTTAATTACTGAAAAATACAGCTCATCTTAGCCTTTCCAGTTAGGAAGGAAAAAACAAATCCAGCTATTGCAAAAGCTGTCAGCAACATCCATCTCTATATCACCTATAGCTAGGTAATGTCACAGCTAGAAGCAGGAAGTGCACGTTGCTTCACCAAACATGATGTGCAAGTTGTAGGCATTAAGAATGAGGAGTATTTTTAATTTAATAATTTAATAACTATTTATTGGGTTCCTGCTAAGTTAAAGGCAAGGTCTATATTTTGAACTGGTGTCAAAAATCCTGTAAGTTTTCAGGCTTATTTCTTTTTTCAACCTGATACAATTTAGGCTGTACGTTGATGGTGTTGAGTTGTAAAAGTAACCTGTATGATGTTTATGATCTGTTATGATCTCTATATTCATTATCTCACTGAATTTTCATAAAATCCCTACAAGGGTAGTATTATTTATCCCCACATTGTAGCTAAGTTGCAGTGAGCTGGAAAACATTTGCCCAAGATCAGCTATCTAATAAATGTCAGAAACAGATGTTAATGGATGTGGTAGGATGACATAATGAAGACAAGTCAGACAATTCAGGTTCAAATCCTAGAACTTTGACAAGATGTTTATTCTCTCTGCATTTTGTTCTCATCTATAAGGTGGGGATATAATCAACTGAGCTGTGTTCTGTGAAGCATGAAGAAATTAGGAGGCACACATTAGGAAATGAATTTCATTGATCTAAGCTTCCCCAAGTTGAACAAAATGCTTCTGATCCCAACACAGATCTTTCTATTTTTAAAAATACATAATTAACAAATAACAATGTTTTCAATTTGGTATGCCAAGTAGCACTTATTTTTTGTTTTTGGCTTTACTGAGTTATAATTGACAAGTACAATTTGTTTGTATTCAAGATGTACAATGTGATGTTTTATTTTGATACGTTTACATGCTATAATGTTGGGTAAATTCAGTTTGCAAGCTAAGTGATGTATAGTGATTAAATGTGTAAAAAGAAAAAAAAAATACAAGATCAATTTCCTTATTTTTGCTTATTTTAAACTACCTATTTGGTGTTACCTAGAAAGAATATAAAATGACTGACTCTTGTTTCCTTTGATCTGATTTTAAGTTGTTTCTTCATCTACACAATCTGAGGGGTGACGAGATCATAAGGACAACCTGTATTCGATACAATATGCCTTTTACTAGATGTTTTTCATTTTAATAGAAATCAAAGGAAATTATTTTATTCAAATATGTCTCTTAAAGGGATAAATCTAGATAAAAGCACTTCTACCTTATGATCGTCTCCATTATTAAATACTATTAAGTCTAGGGACCAGCAGTTAGCATAATGGCTATGTTGCTGGACTCCCATGTAGTCAACCACGGTTCGAGTCCCAGACCTGGTGGCTTAAACTAACGCCAGGCGCGTGTGCGTGCATGCCCAAGATTCTGAGAGAATGGAGGAGAGGGGATTGCGGTGTGGCCATCCCCCCTGGGGGGTGATTTCTCACTTTCTGTCTCTCTGTCTCTCTCTGTCTGGTGAGCGCACGTGCCCTGTAGCAAAAACCTCTCCAAAAAAAAAAAATAATAATACTATTAAGTCTAGTAATTTTAGCAGATTTGGGTTCTAAAGTCTATCACATTTTCTGCTAATGTTTAAAGGGAGTGATTTACAGTATAAAAACTGGTGTTTGTTATTTCCAATCCTTCTTTCAAGGGATTGTTGGTTTGAGGTGTTTGCCACATTTGCCTTCTGAAGTTTTTATCTCCTTCACGGGGGCTGAACTAATTTCTGTATAATTTAATTCTGGACATTTGGTCAAGGATTTGACTTTCTGTGTGTTGTAAAAAACTATAAATCTTTACGGTATATTTTATGGTGAAACCTGAAAGAGATCATGTTATAACCTGACAGGTATGTCTCTGGAAAACTTAAGCATACCAAGTCAGATTCAGCTGTCTGTATTTATTATTTATTATATACTACTTCACAGTTTATACAGAATATGAGTAGCAAACAACTTCTGAAGCTTTTCCTGTACATTTTGATTTGTAGTTTTCTTTCCCCTACCACTAGGTCTGGAAATTACTATTACAACATTCCTGTTAATAAGTACACACCCACTAATGTCAAATTCTCTCTGGAAATCAAGTAAGTGCATGGCTATAAGAACAATTCCATTTTATCATTAGTTGAACAGAAAGTCTGAATTAACTTTATAATTTAATCTGTAAATCAGGAGGTAGAAAGCTACCAATCTATTTTAACTAATTATGGACATAGAGGAGGGCCAGCTGGGGAGGGATTTTCCAAATGAGAGCCAGGATCATCTAGGCTCCCTCCAGGAACAGAAAGGCTCTGAATAGTACACTCAGGCCTGTGAAGTGGGAGTGACTTTGATTTGATGCTCATGAGCTTCAGACTTCCCGACTGTCTCCCTTTGAATTGAGAGGAACAAGAGTAACGATGAGGCTTTTAGAAGGGTGCAGGACCTGCACATTTGGTGAGCACCTGGTAGCAATGCTAATGCAAACACTACTTGTTTCCCGAGAAAATAGAGAGGAAAAAAACAAGAAGAATGGAGTAAGGGTTTGGAATTGGGCAGAACAGGGTTCATATTTTGTGTCTGTCATTTGCTGATTCTGTGACCCTGGGGAGGCCGCTACCCCTCTAAGCTATCATTTCTTCATGTGTATGAATATTACATTATGCTATAACATGTGCTGCAATGGGAATTATTGTTAATAATGATGAAATTAATAAATATCATTTGCTGAGCACAAACTATATGCCAGATAATGTGCACTTAAATAAAATTTATGAGTATGAGTATGTGTGCACATGCACAAAAAAGAAAGCACCCTGCAATGTGGCCTGGTCATGCCATAGTCCTTTTCCCTCCCATCTCCATCCTGTCAGATGGACATGTGCATGAACACCTGGCATGAAATCAACAGGGCGGGGCTTTAAGTCCCAGCTGGCCACATGATATCCTGCTCCTTCGCAAAGCACCTAACTGCTATGCCATGGGGCCAACCCCACCCAGATATTATACTTTAATATTGAGTCATATAATCCTCATAAACAACTCTCCTAGGATTTTTTTTTTTTTTAGCTTGTTTTTCAGATGGGAAAAATTGGGCTTAGAGAAGTAAAGAACGTGTTCTGGAGGCCAGCATGTAGTGTAGTGGTTAAGAAACTGGCTCCCACAGGGCTGATTGAGGGTTGAGTCCAGGACCCAGCAGCTTGAAACTCATACCAGGTGTGTGTGCATATGTGCCCAAAATTCCAAGAGGAGACGAGGAGAATGGACTGCGGTGTGACCATCCTCCCTGGGGGGTGATTTTTTACTTTCTCTTTCTCTTTGTCTCTCCGTGTCTCCTTCCAGCAAGTGCACATGAACTGTAGCAAAACAGAAACAAACAAACAGAAAACAAAAACAAACCCTTAAAAAAAGTCTTTGAAACTCACAGTGATAGTAAGTGATAGAACTGGGCTTTGAATTCAGTCCATCCTTTTAATCACTCTCCTGCCTTCCCAGTGAGATGTAGGGGCATTGACCCTCCTGACATATAGTGGGCATTCAATAAATGGTGGCTTTTACTAGGGCTGCCTTTCCTCCCAAATCATAGAACTTTAACTTACTTTTTATCAGTTATTTTAAATAATTACTGTACTTTAAGAGTTTCAACCCACTTTACTCAAAAATTATGCAATAAGCTACTCACCATGGAGACAGATTTTATTTTATGTCTCTTGATTTTAGTCTCTTTTCTTTCCCCTTCACATATCCTCTCTTATCCCCTTCCTTCCCCCCCCCTTCTCTCTCTGTCCTCCTTCTTTCCCTCTACTACCCCATCTGTGCTGTTCCTCCGTAATTCACCAACTCCCCTCTGTCTCTGTATCACTCAGGCTTCATATTCCTTTTCTCATCAACTTTGCTTCTATAAGGAGCTAACGATTCTCTGCTTGTCTTGGAAAGTTTGTCTTAAGTAGCTAGTATTTCATGATTCAGAACCCACCATATTTCATGAAGGAGCAAAAGCTAAATATACTGTTACTGCAGCTAAATGTACTGTTTGTTAGGACCTCTTGAGTAACCTGTAACGCATTTCCTTATTCATTCCTTGCTTTCAGTGGAAGGACATAAAATTTATATAAAATTATATCCCCTGAAGTGGCATCAGATCGCCTTGAGTCACTTAATTAAGTATTTTAGTTTATGAGCCATTTTTCTCATATGGGGGGCTTTAAAATAACACAGGGGCTGGGCACTGATACAGAGGTAAAATGTGATGCTCTGTGAGGCTGACCCACATGGGAAGGTTTTGGGCTCAGTCCAGAGACCTTCCTAATTATTCTGGGCACATCCAGGGCTGGCTGAGGGTGCAACATGGGGTCAAGACCTGTTGGAGGAGCTGTCTCTCTGTCTCCTTTTGTCTCTTTCCATCTCATTCATGGAAGAAATAAATATATGTAAACAAACTTCACACATATTCAACTGAGATTGTAGGTTGTCTTCACTTGAGTAAAAAAGATTGGTTCCAAAGACAGATGGATCTCACCCTCTTGATGATGAATAATGGCTGACCTAAGAAAAGAACCAGGCTTTCTTGCAGATCTTCCATTCTGATAGCTTTAAAGCTGGAGGTTTTCTACTGGGGCTCACCCCCAAATTTTTACTCGTGTTTGTTTGCCTTGCTGTTTCAAATAATTCTACCCAGATCAGGAGTTTGCAGAGTCTAAAATCCTGGAAACTTCTGATACATGCAAATTCAGCTGCCAGTGAAAAAAAGAAGGGGTAGATCCAAAAATTAGAAATACTCTATGGAGGTAAGAAGTTCAGATGTGAGATGATTTAAATCATGAGATTAGGTTTTAGAAACTATCATATGCAATTTAAGTAGTCATGAAAGATGGGGTTTCTTTCTGCAATGATGAGATGTGAGTTAGTCTATTGGCATCAGTAGCCTTAGTAATAAAATGCCTATTGTGTAGTTTGAATAGATTTTCAAGTTACAGTCCCATTAGTTCCTCTTATCAAGGTAAACCCTAGCAGGAGCCAGTAACTTCTTTGTTATTTGCCCTTTCTTTCCTTTGTCTCTTGAAGCACAACAGAGCCATTGATAGTCTTCCAGTGCAAATTTACTCTTGGAAATATATGTTTCCATAGTAAAAGGGAAGTCAAAGGGACCCCAAACCATGGAGAATTCTCTCAGGAGATGACACAGGTAATGTTTTCTGGTTCCTCAGCCTTGTGTCCCTGTTCCAAAATAAATGTTTAGAATTGTGGCCTTTGCTCCTTACTAAGAGAGGTATTCACTGAACTGAATGCAAGGTTTTCCCTTGCTGGACAACCCTGGTCACGTTTTCCTTATGTCCTTAAGATGCTGCAGACTATTCTAGCAGACACCTATCAAAGGCTATTACAGACGCAGCCATAGTGGCTTTTTCTATACTGGCCTTTGCTCCTTACTAAGAGAGGTATTCACTGAACTGAATGCAAGGTTTTCCCTTGCTGGACAACCCTGGTCACGTTTTCCTTATGTCCTTAAGATGCTGCAGACTATTCTAGCAGACACCTATCAAAGGCTATTACAGACGCAGCCATAGTGGCTTGTACTAGACGCTGTTGTCCATGGGCCAAGGCCACACTAGGAGGCCTGGGTTTGAGTCCCAGTTCACCCTAACAAGCTGGATTCACTGCCATGCACCTGTAGTGCCAACTACTCAGGAGGCTGTAAGAAGGAGGATTGTGATGTAGTGACACCCATCTAAGCAAAACAAAACAAAAGCTGTTATCACAGGCATTTCTCCTACACTATGTCCAGGAAATGCTTTCTCAGCCTATATCCTGAGTGTACCTGAGTATATGAAATGGGTCTCTCTTTCACCATTATTTAGGGGTATCAGCACATTTGGAGCCTCCCTATAGCCCCATTCTCTGACAGTGCATACCATTTCCGTGTAGCTGCACCGGTAAGCTTGTCACTTTTTTTCTTTTCGGTGAACAAAGAAATAGATCAAAATAAAATAATCACTCTCACTATAGTTAATTTTTATATTAACCTTTCTCTCTTTTGTTCTTTTCTGACAGGATTTAGCTGACTGTTCAACAGATCCTTATTTTGCTGGGATTTTCTTTACAGATTACTTCTTTTACTTCTATCGACGTTGTGCCTAATTTATTCAGATTTGGTTTGGGACTTCACCAAAGAAAAATACTCAGACATATAGTTAATGAAAACAAGAGTCCTCTTGCAACGTCCTTCTTTCTTGTAAAACATTCACATTTATTGCTGATGGACTTTTTTTGAGACTTTGGTCACCATAGTTTTGAGACATTAATGAGGAGAATAAAGTGTTTGGAACCTGAAATAATGTAGTGCTTGATTTTGCCATGAGTATGAAGAAAACATTTCCTGGAGTAAACAGTACCGTTGGATTGGAAAATACTGCTTCTGGTACTAGGAAAGCTGGAAGGTCAAAATAAGCAGGTCTGGCTCTACTTTGTCTTAACATATTTCAAAGTTCTTGAGGAGAAACAAAAAGGTCGTATCAACTTGGATCCACTAAGCATAGACTTTTTTGAGGATGTGTGTGTGATAGTGTATATGGGGGTCATGAAAGGGTGAGTAGAGACTGACAATGAGCTCATATTTAAGCTAATTATGGCTACCTGTGCATATGTGCACATACATAATACATGTATGATATTCACACTCAATGGTAGAGTATGGAATAGAGCTTGCTAATTGAATGGATTAAGGGAAGTAGTTGCAAGTGTTTTGTAATGATTGATAGACAATAAACATTCTGTGAGGATGGGGTATGCCCTGTTATGATGGAAGCCCCTGTGCCCCAGAGCCTATTGAACTTACTCAAAGAAGCCAGTACTGAGCTTGCCATGCTGCCTCACCCCTTCTTCCCCGAGTCCACATGTAGGCTCTTGGCCACAGTTTCTCCCTCTCTCTCTGCCTCCTGACTGACCTGGGAGCTATCCCATGTAGCAACCTGTGACATGACATGATTCCCCCCTTTTTTTCTGCCTTAGGGCACATGTGCTGGCTGGAGAGACAGAGACATTGAGAGGGAAAGTGGGAAATCACCTCCGAAGGGAAGCGGCCATGCCTCAATCCTCTTTCCTCCATTCTCTCTCCTCTTGGGATCTTGGACACACACACACATGTGGCCAGTGTGAGTTTCAAGCCATTGAGTTCGAGACTCAGACAGTGGTTGGCGATGTGGAATTTTGGCGATGTAACTATGTCATCTGCTGGCCCTAGAGTCCTCCCTGTTTCAGCAACCGTGAATAACAAACTCTCTTTCTGATGGTGCTCATCTCCTGATCTGTTTCTATTAACAGGCATTATTTTAGAACAAGGAACCCAAGTCATTCACTGTAGATCCAGGTGGCAAGACTGTTGAATGGCTGCCTTCCTTAATCTTACTGTTGATCTGTGGTTCAGTTAGGATGAAACTATGTGATTTTTTTCACAATTGTAATTAGTAATAATAATACACCTTCCTCTTTCTTATTTTCAGATATTATTAAATATGTGCCATGTAGATGGAAATTAATTATGAAACAGCAACAATCAAGAAAAGAAAACTTTTTCTCTCAGTTGTTTTGTGTTGGTCCTGACGCTTAGTGGCTAAGGGAACCAGATGTCACATGGTTGACCATGGCTTGAATCCTGGCCATGGTAACATGAAAGCACACTAGGTGAATGTGTGTGCATGCCTCAAATCCTGACAGAATGGAGAAATGGAGGAGAAATGGAGGAGGAATGAAATTGTGGCATGACTACCCCCCACTAGGGGGTGCTTTCTTCCTCTCTCTTTCTCTCTGTTTCTCTTTCTCTCTGGCAAGTACATGCATTCTCTGATAATTAAAATAAAGAAAAGAAAAGACATGATCTTTCTTCTTTTTTTTTTGGAGAGATTTTCACTATAGGGCGCATGCGTTCGCCAGACAGACAGAGAGAGACATTAGAGACAGAAAGCAAGAAATCACCCCCCAGGGGGGATGGTCACGCCGCAATCCCTTCTGCTCCATTCTCCTCTCGGGATCTTGGGCACGCACGCACACGCGCCCGGCGTGAGTTTTAAGTCACCGGGTCCGGGACGCGAACCGCGGTCGACTATGTGGGAGTCCAGCGACATAGTCATTACGCTAACTGTTGATTCCCCATGATCTTTCTTCTTGTAAAAGGTATTTTGAAATAAATTTATTAATATGAAGATAACCCAGTAATTGGTACTTGAGATTCTGAAGCCAAACAATCCTAATCTTGAGTTCAAATCCCGACATTATTTGCACCACGTTATTTAACTTCAAGCCTCAATGTCCTCATATATAGAAGAGGAGAGTATCTACAACAGATAAGATTAAATAAGATAAAGTGTGTAAAGCACAGATGGAGTCTAAATAAATGTGAGCTATTATTGTTATATCTTCAGAGAACAGAATCATAAAGATTATAGTGGGATCATAAAGGAATTGAGAAGCTAAATACTCACACGCACATCTAGACATTTTCATCAACTATAAAAAACCAAACTTCAGATAGAAGATACGCATGTGTATTACATAATGTTAACTTTTCTTTCTATATTTGGAAAATTGTTTTCCTTTTACTAACATCATAGCCTTTGCTAAAAATGGAAAAAAGTAGTTAATTCTTTAGAGGAGTATTTCAGGAGTCCTCCAGTTTCTTAGATCCAAATTCCAACTTGGTTTTCCTGAATTACTAGTAGTATCAGCCTGCCCCAGTATAACTTAGGTCTAGATGCTATAGTGGAAGAGATTCTGCTGTTTGATTATGATATGTCAATTCTCCTCCTAGTAAAGGAATGTTTGTCAGCAATACAATTGCAAGAGTTACTTTCAGCACACAAATCTCATGTTCTTTTTTGTCATATATGTATGTTCAGGATAACATGGAGGCTTTAGATTGCTAGTTTAGTGTGGTAATGTTGTCTATATAGGGATTCTGTAAAATCAGTACTATTTTCTCATTAAGTTCCATTAAAGCACTGGAAGTATTTTTTGTCACCCAGAAAATCTACAGGAGATTGGATTGAAAGCCTGTAGAAAAGTTATTTAACATAGTGGATGAAATTGTGGCAACCCATGGCATGCTGGGATTGGCTAAGCTTATTAGGAGATATGCCTTGGCTAAAAGAGTCTCTTTACATCTGAGGCACTTTCCCAGTTGTGGGATGGACACTGTGGACCACACTGCCTTTTTTTTTTTTTTTTTAAAAGAGAGATTTTGCTATAGGGTGTGTGCACTTGCTAGAGAAACAGAGAGACAATGAGACAGAAAGCAAGAAGTCCCCCCCCCCAAGGGGGATGGTCATGCTGTGATCCCTTCTTCATTCTTCTCTTGGGATTTTGGGCATGCACACACATGCGCCTGGTGTGAGTTTTAAGCTGCTGGGCCTGAGAGTTGACCTGTGATCATCCATGTGTGAGCCCAACAATGTAACCACCACATCATCTGCTGGTCTTGGACCACACTGCTTTTCATATGTCAGGTAATTATCTGACTCTCCATCCAGTATCTCAAAACTTAAGTAATTAAGATGTCTACAAGTATCTTCTTTCTAAGAATTTACATTCCCGGTCTAATCATGAGAAAAACATCAGACAAATTCTGAGAGACATTCTACTAAGTACCTGATTAGTACTATTCTATATTCTTAAGGTCATCAGAAATAAGGAGTTTGAAGAGAGTTTAAGGGACCAGCAATTAGTGTAATGGCTATGTCGCTGGACTCCCATGTAGTCAACCACAGTTTGCATCCCAGACCTGGTGGCTTAAACTCACACCAGGCACATGTGCATGCTTGCCCAACATCCAGAGAGGAGAATGGAGGAGAAGGGATTGCGGCGTGGCCATCCCACCAGGGGGGTGATTTCTCACTTTCTGTCTCTCTGTCTCTCTCTGTCTGGTGAGCGCATGCGCCCTATAGCAAAAACCTCTCAAAAAAAAAAAAAAAAGAGAGAGAGAGTTTAAGAGAGTTTCAAGAGAAATGATGACTAAATGTAATGTTGGTAGCCTGGATAGAACTCTGAAACTAAAAAAGGACATTAGGTAAAAATTAAGGAAACATAAGCCTACACTTTGGTTAAGAAGAGTATATCAATATTAGCTCATGAATTGTGACAAATACACTATATTAATTTAAGATAATAATAATGGGGGCTGACCTGTGACCTTGTGGTTTAGAGGACTGAGATCCCATATGGCCAATCATGGTTTGAGTTCTGGTTTCAGAAGCTTGAGAAACATAGTGATAAATGCTCATATCTTGTGTTGGATTCCCCCCTTTATCTGAATAACTTGCTCTTCTTTTTCTTGGTAATTCCCTTGTTCTACTGCAAAATATACAAGAAGATTTCAAGAAGTTCATGGAAAATATACCAGATTTCAAAAAGTTAATGAAAAATGTAATTAAAGTACAGGTTTATTTTGGTGCAAAAAGTTTTTTGAAATCTATGCATTATTTTTTCATAATAAGCATTTTCTATGAACTATTTGAAGAACTTTTATAGTTCTGTAGCTTTGGTGGCATGATGGTTAAGGGGCTGAACACTCCCACATAGTTGACCATGGTTCAAGTCCTGGACCTGGTGGCTTGCTTTCTCACTTTCCTCTCTCTTTCTGTGTGTCTCTCTGGTCAAATTAAAATAAATGAATGAATGAATAAACTTGAATAAAATAATTCTTTAAATAAATAAATAAAAAGAAAATCAGTGTGTTAAATTTAAAAAGAAGAAAAGTTTCAAGAGAAAAAATAGTTTGGAAACTGTGTACCTGATATGTTTTAAATTCTGAGTATTATTAAATAATCATTTAACATGAGCAAAGAGAATTACAATAACTTTTTATAAGTTCTAATAAAGGTACTCAAACAAAATTAAGAAAGCTATTATTTTTAATAACTGGAACATAAAACTTACTCATGACAAGCAATTTGCATGCATTATTAAATCCTCTAGAATTTTAAAAATAAAAACTTGTGTAGTGTTCTTAATCTACTTATTTTTATTTTCTTCCTTTAATGTTTCTATATAATTTTTGACAGATTCCCAATAATATACTGTTTAAGTCATGAAACGAAAAATCTTTGAAAGAAAATCAAAAAACAATTCTGTTGGTGGTTTATAAAGCACTTTCACATATCACCTCTCATTTGATTCCAGCAATGACCCTGTGATGTCGGGACTGAGAGGAATTTTTCATATCTCTCCATTATATAAGTAAATGGAGGAAGAGAGAGGTTAAGCAAGGGCAAAAGATGAGCCAAATTTTCTAGTGTGAAATTGTATCCCTTTCTATTATTTCACTTACTCTTTGAGAATTTTTTCCTTTCTTGTGACTCTTGGGGTTTGTGAGAGACCACCAACTCAGATATTGACCCACCAAAAAAGCGCTAACACACTAATGGCTCTGGTAAGTGATATTTCTTCAGGTCTTGTTAGCTGATAGGATTTATTAGAGGACATTTATCCATAATACAGAACAAAGGGAGGGCAGAGGAACAGAGATGAGTGGAATCTCCTGTCACCAGCCACTAAGTTCCATCTATTTATATTGAGCTGGAGCTTAGCAGTTCACTTAAGAATGTTAAATATGAACCCCACTCCAAGGAACACTTCAGTAAAATCTTCACTTGGCAAAGCTATAAAGTGTTTTGGCTTACATTTCTTCAAGGGCATGTGTCATTGATTTTTGCATCTGATTCTAAAGAGCCAGTTGAGCTCTTAAGAAGCATCCAAGGATTTAGAATCTGGTGCATTTTTGATGAGTGGTTGTTTAAAGCCTATAGAAGTACAGCCTTAGAGACTTACAATTTACCAACAGTGTTGAGCATACAGCTCCATCTTTTCTTGGCTAGATTCTGTGAATGGGAAAGTCTTTGTAAGTTCTTAAGACATAATTGGAAAAGGGATAGATGCCAAAGATCACAGTCTCAATGCTTCAATTTCTTTATGACTCCACACAAATATAAAATGAGATCACATTTTTAGGTCATATTTTGATAACATGTGTTCAACAGAGTTGAATTCTCAAACCATTTTTAGATGTACTAGTCTGACCTACTGCTTAAAAGCAAAAATAACTGGAAAAAAAAAAACTAAATTCAGAGCCAGGAAACTTAGGCCTAGTCCTGGCTCAATAATGTGTCATTGGTGCCGTCTTGGATAATTGGATCTGTGAGAGTCCTGACCAACACTAATGGACTTTGTGAGCTGTAAATGAGATAGTTACATGAAATTCTTTATTAGGTGGAAGATGTTGAATGAATCAGGAATAATTAAGAACTGTCTCTGGGGGGCTGGTTTGGTGGCATAATAGTAACGTGATGCTTAGGCAAAGTTGGATTTGAATGGGATATTGCAGGTTTAGTTCTCCAATCAGCTGTATATGCCAGGTATGGAAGTCCACTATCCTAACTGGCTGAGAAGGCTGGAGTTGAGGGGCACTGTGGTATGAAACACTATTGAGAGTGCTTGTCTCTCTCTCTCTGTCTCTGTTTCTGTATCTCTTTTTTAAAATTTTGCCAGAAACAAAAGAGAAACACTACACAAGTTTTCTGGGAGACAGAAAGAGAGAGAGGAAAAGTGAGAAAGCACCCCTTCCCCATGGGGAATGGTTATGCTGTAATCCCTTCTCCATTTCTCCCCACTTTCAGGATTTTGAATATGCACGAACATGTGCTCAGCACGTTTCTCAAGCTGTAGGGCTCAGGACTCAAACTGTGCAGTTGCTCATGTGGGATCCAGATGCCTCAATCACCACACCACAGGCTGGTCCCTGTTTCTCTCTTAAATAAATACTTAAAAAAAAAAAAAAAAGAATGGGTCCAGGAAAGACATTATTACTTTGGATGAATAAAAAAGACAAGGAAAATTAACTCTTCTTTTAATGAGTTTCTGTTCATTATGCTTAGGATACGCTACTTCCATTTCCATCTACCGTCTTTTTCACCTGGAAAACACATTGTCTAGCACACAATAGATGATCGATTGACATCTATTAAATAAAAAGTGGGTAAATAAACAAACTTTATCTTATTTATAGGTGAGTATGGTAGGTTGGCATACTAAAATTTGAATTCCTCTCTTTCACTGTGATTTTTTTTTTTATTGCTCCCGTTTGGAATAATAGGATCATCATTATTCATAATAATAGATTATCATTCTCCTTCCCAAGCAAATTTAAAATACCTCTAAAAGACTTCCCACAGAAACTATAAAATCAATTGGCCTATTGTCCGTTAGAGAAATACAGAACTTTTTAGTCAGCTACAGCTTATTATTCATCATTTATATTTATGCTGCCACATGTAATTTGGTAAAACACAACCGCATAAGTATCTAAATCAATTTCAGATTAATTGTCAAGCATTTAGTGAATGTTTCATAATGTATCCAAATACTGAATACATTATGTCAGCAATTAAGCTGCTGCAGTACCTCCTCTGATGTGAGTTGTAAGATCTCAGGCCTATCATCCTATGCAGTCACTGAAAAACATCCCCTTTTAAGTGTGGACACTGCTAGCTTTCAGGAGCATTATCTGGAATTATCTACAGTAGAGAAACTACTCAAGATTATGTTAAAAATAAAAAGGCTCTTAGTTAAACTACAGAGGGCCCCTTTCCCTCTAACAAAACACTCCGATACAGATGATCCTTCACCTATCACCCCCTGAGCTCTGTAAGTTTGTTCATTTTACTCCCACACTTAACTCATGTACTGCCTTACTCCTTAAGCTACCAGGGTACAAGAGAAGCATGGCATCATTCCTGACCTAATCTAACCAGACAGCCACACCGGTTAGCTCACAACACAGACAGTCCTGTAACTGTGGCATCATACGGAGAATAGTAATAAATGCTGCCTCTCAGGGGAATGAAAAAGAGGCTGGAAGGCAGGAGGGAGACTTCAACCAGGAAGAGACGTCTGAGCTATTTGGGTCTAATAAAATGATAAAAGTATTTTTTTTCTCTCCCTTATTTTTTTTTCTTTTCTTTTTAAACAGAGAAATGAAAAAAAAGTAGAAATTATGTATTAACCTATTTTTCATAAGAAAGAATCTGATTTTAAGAAGAATCCCCTATTCACCTTATCTGGCTCTTCTGCTAGCTTTGGCCACAGGGGAGGTATTCTTATTTCGAAAGACACCACTTCCTTTTCTCAGCTCTGAGGAGCCAGCCATCTGTCCCAGGTGGTTCAGGGAAACTATGGGAAAAGCAAAAACATGTTGGCTGGGTGGGGCATGGGGTGACTCAGTGGGCTGGTACTGAGACCGTGGGTGGGGAGGTAGCCTCAGGACAGCAACTGATTCATCAACAGGTGCTACTCTCTCCATGGTGGTGGCTTGATAGAATGTGTAGTGGGCAAGGGCCATGAGTCTGCCTGGAATAAAATAAAAATAAAAATAAAATGAAGTTTTTCTTCCTAAAGAAAGGAGGCCTAGTCTTATTTGTAGTCTCAGGTGCTCATGGTGAGAAGGGCAGGTCGAATCCTTAAAAGTGCTCCCAGCACGCCTTCTCCATTCTTTTTCTGACAGCACCATGATTTTTATTTTAGTGAAATATCATGTTTGGGTTCTCAAATCTCTGTGATTCAGAGAAGGCTGATACTATCCCCTCACTCTAAGGGAAAACATATGACCCGGGCCTGGGCAAAGAAATATTAACTTCCCTTGAGAATAGTGATTGGTTTAGGAATAAGCATATGATCCAAATTAGGCCAGTTAGAACCATCCCTGAGAATCTGACTGAAACGAAAAACCAAGAGCTATTTTCTGTGGGAATCTCTAAACCTGTAGGAGTAAGCCTGGAATTGATGAGGACAAGCTCACCGTCATGGTCGACTGCCTGCCTGAGAATGAAGCTGGTGTTAATGAGAGTAGAACTAGGACGGATTTATAAGCTACAGTTGCTCCAGTGGACTTAGTTTTAGGTGGACTAATACATTTCCATTTTGTGTTAGCTAGATTGATTTGGATTCTGCCACATAGCCAAAGGAATTCTGATAAAAACCCAGCCTTCTCAAGACTTTGAACATTTTCCACAAAGGATGCCCAATCTTGATACATTATATATGAGGGTGTTGATCACTGCTTATGGTCCAATTGGCTGATTACAGATCCTGATACCTTACACACGAGGGTGTTGATCACTATTTAGGGTTTGGTGGGTGGCACATGGAGCTGCTTTTGCTTGGAAACCTTTGCTGTTTACCCAGTTCTCCTTTCCTTAATGATTGCTAAGTCCTAAGCAAAAATCAAAGATGAAGGTAGTCTCATAATTATGTGGTGCTTTCTATTTTAGTTTTACAATTTAATTCTCTCTGTTCTTTTTAGCTTATTTTATATTTTATTTTTGCAAGGAACAAAAATGTACTCAAAGAGCAGAGGGCTTATTATCTTAAGAATGCAGAAGAATTACACACCAAATGTAGGGAGTATGACTGAGCTGCATGGAAACTAGGGAGTAACCACAGGCTAATCCCATTGCTTCTCTTTCTGGGGCCACATGGCACTTTCCTTCTTCTCTCTACAAAGCTGCTTCATTCTTCGTTCTTTAGACCAGCTTCTTGGCTCACTCACTTGCTTGTACTCAACAGTGTTACCCCCAAATGTAGTCTTGGACCTCAAGTCTCTATTAGCTTCCATTTTGGCTCTCCAGGGCTAAATGGTTCACAAACTCAAATTTCAAATCGCCATGTAAGAGAATTCGACCAGTCCTGACTGGCTTAGTTGTCCACCTGCAGTTTAATTAACGTTGGCCAGGTTAAAAGGACCATATGGTCTATAAGACTGCCCCTTTCAGGCTTGGGGGTGGCAGTGAGGTAGATAGATTCTCTTAGGGAGTGTGAGATGACAGGAAATTATTAGTATCTTTAATACAGCCTGTTTATCTCATTCGATCCTTATGTTTCTAAGTGGCAGAAAGTGTTATCCTCATTTCGCTTAAGACTTAGGGTAAGTGACTTTTCTGAGGCTGTGAAACTATCAGGCAGGATCTTAGTGGTGTTGTGGCAATGCAGAGGTAACATGCTGCTCAAGGAAACGTGAATCCATATGGAAGATTGCAGGTTTGGTTTCCTGATCAACCAGTACATGCCTGGCATGCATCCACAATCCTGACTGGCCAGAAAGGCTGGGGAGGATCAGGGCATGAAACCTTGTTACGGGTGCTTATCTCTATGTCTCTGTCTCTCACTCTCATGAAAGAAGTAAATAAACTTCAGGGAAAAAATGGAATATCTAATGGGGGCCAGCAGGTGGCATGGTGGTTAACATCCTGAACTCCCACATGGTCGACCACTAGGTCCAGTTTGAGTCCTGGACCTAGTGACTTGCTTTCTCACTTTCCCTCTCTGTCCCTCTCTGTCTCTCTCTGATGAGCATATTTGCCCTATAGCAAATTAAATAATAATACATAAATAAAATTAAATAATTCTTTAAAACAAAACAAAGCTAGTGGTTATCCAGAAAGGAAGAACATTGAACTATAGATACTCAATGATGTACCACCACTCTCCTTAATGAAAAAGTAAGTAGGGACCAGCAGTTAGCGTAATGGCTATGTCGCTGGACTCCCACATAGTCAACCGTGGTTTGAGTCCTGGACCCGGTGGCTTAAAATTCATGCTGGGCACTTGTGCGTGTGTGCCCAAGATCCCAAGAGGAGAATGGAGGAGAAGGAACTGCGGTGTGGCCATCTCCCCCCAGGGGGGTGATTTCTCGCTTTCTATCTCTCTGTCTCTGTCTGTTTGGTGTGCGCACGCGCCCTATAGCAAAAACCTCTCCAAAAAAAAAGTAAGTGAGAGTGAAAATTCTGTTAGGAAAAGTTCAAAGGATAATGTAGCTGGAGAATGGTGGGCCTACGCTTGGTGTATATGAGTGGTTCATTGACAGCTGCAGAGGTTTTGGCAGTAACTAAGATGACTGAGAATTTGATTCTTAATCGATAGATTTGAGTAGTAAATACTGCCAGCAGAATGATTTCTTGTTATAAAGTGTTCTTTCTGGGTCTTCAATGAGTATGGATAACTGAATCTCACATCTATAGCTCATGTTCCTATAAGCCTAGACTTTCCTATTCTATCCTTTGTTACCCATATCCCACTTGGATTAATGAGAGCAAAGCATACATTTACCAATTTACAAAGTTGTAAAATTTAATAATTTTATTTAATAAAAATTGCAAAATTTGTCTCTGATGTGACCTGCTATGGAAGACTCATCCTTCCCCCATCCATCCATCCCACCTCACTAAAGGCCTACTTAAATAGTTCTGAGAGTCCCCAAGGGTCTGTCATTAGTGCACAGTGGCTTGTCCTTGGTTGTGATGTGACAGTGCCGTTCTTTTCTATTCTATAGTTCCTTAGGGAGTTAACTTTGGTCATTATCACTGCCAAACATAATTTCTCCCCCACTGACACTCACTAAAGATGCTACAAATAGCTTCTCCAGGTACCGTTGTTATTGCCATCAGTGTTCGCGGCTTTGTAGCCTCTGCCAAGTCTGTGTAGAGGACTCCGTCTGCCACCAGTCACCAGAGATCTGGGTCCAAAACTGTCAGTGCCTCATCCTCCATGGAGCATGTACTGGGGCAACTTATTTTTTAAGTAGCTTCCACTTCCTAGGATTCAGACGTGATTGAATTCATGCTTCTTGGATCAGAGGACTACTGATAGTTGGATTCTACTCTATTATAAATATCTCCTTCCCCGAAGTTGCCTTTTGTCTCAGGACCAAGCTAGTGGATCTTTATTTTTCACTTCTGCCAGGATTAACTACTTGGTCTTTCATGTAAACAGACCTTGGAGACTCACCTCATAGCCAGGCATGGTTGAACACTAGGCAAATATAGGTTTTAGAGCAAAATGTAAATAAGCACATGCAAATATATGGGCACGCTCTGACAGATTTTCCACTGCTATAAATACTGCTTTATGTAATCTTCTGGGGTAGAGTAAAACTAACATACTGACTCTTTTGGAAATGCAAGTATATCCTAAGATACACACAGCTCTACATTGATTTCCATGCTTTTGGACCTTGGTGACCACAGTCATTCATTTAGTTGGTGCCCAGCAGCTAACGTCTCAAAGAAAGAGTGCTACTGGAACTTGTGAAATGCTTGTTTCCTTTGCTTTTGTTGCAAAAACCAAACCAAAACAAAACCCCAAGTCTTAAAAATACTACTACTCCTGGGGAACCAGCAGTTGGCGTAATGCCTATGTCGCTGGACTCCCACGTAGTCGACCGTGGTTCGCGTCCCGGACCCGGTGGCTTAAAACTCACGCCGGGCGCGTGTGCGTGCATGTCCAAGATCCTGAGAGGAGAATGGAGGAGAAGGGATTGCAGTGTGACCATCCCCCCTGAGGGGTGATTTCTCTCTTTCTGTCTCTATGTCTCTCTCTGTCTGTCTGGCGAGCGCACGCGCCCTACAGTAAAAATCTCTCCAAAAAAAAAAAAAACTATTACTACTCCTGAGGAGCACACAAGCCCAACTTGAATATTCTCCAACTAAGTCCCTCTTCAAATGGAAGATTTTCTTCTCCTCTGACCTACCTTTGTACAGCACAGATCTAAGACCTTTGAAGTTTTAAAACAATGCACAATAATTTGTCTATGCGCTAATACTTCAATAAAACATTTTAGTTTTTCTTTCGTGTCTTAGTCATTACATTTTTGGAACAGACTGTTTCTTAAATTAAATTTAGGACATCTATCTAAGACACTTTTGAATGCATAACTTTTTTTTTCCTAGTAAATAGTGATTTACAAATGGAATCATTATATTCTTGTTATGACACTTAAAAAATTAAAATATGTTTTCACATGGTCAATTTATTAATATGGTGAAAATAAGGAACAATGGTGTGTGTGTGTGTGCACGCGTGTGTTGAGGGACATAAAATGGTGTTAAGTTAGCCAAAAGCCAAGGCGTTCTTACATTCTATCTATCCAACCCTCTTGTGCTAACAGGCTCATATTTTAGTAGTTAGGGGTTGATGGAATGTTCAATTCAGTGCTTCTGTGAAGCACCTGTTGTGTGTCTCTCAACCATAACAAGGGTCTAATAAAAGACACTTTCATGGAAAGGAGCCCTCCCACTCAGAGTTGCTTCCTTTAGTTGTTCCCAGGCACACTGAGCAGGAAAGATCAAAATCCACTTCTACTCCACTTTGGCTGCTACTCATCAAATTTAACAATCTTTACTAGGGCTGGGACAGTTTTGTATATGTGGATTTGCATTTTATTGGTTCTCCTACCTCAAAAATGGGGAATGGTTTTATAATATAAGACAATGACTTTCTCAATGGCTTTTTCCTAAGCAAAGGAACTACTGTAGGAATAACCACTCAGTCACAGAGTTGACATCTATTCCCCCATTCCTGGTGAGCTGCTCAGTATCCAGGGTTAGAGTACTATGGAAATCTCTGTGAAGGGCCCAGTCCTTTAAATTTAGCCATATTTTCTTGGTAATATCTGAAAGGAAAACAGGGCCTGAATTTCAACAGTTACATCGTTTCATGCTGTAGATCAGGGTTTCTCAACTTTAATGAACATATACCTCACCTGGGGATGTTGTTGAACTGCACATCTTACTTCAGTAGGTATTGGGGATGAGGCCTGAGAATCTGCCTTTCTAACAAACTCCTGAATGGTGTTGATGCTGCTGACTGGTGGACCCCACTTTGAGGGAAAAGATAAGAGTTTGCTGAGTGTTTTCCTGTCATCTTGACTTAATCCTTATGACAAGCCTGTGAGGTGCTTGACACATTTGCAGCAGTAAAGGCAGGCTGAGTGAAGGCAACAGTCACACACAGGGCCTCATAGTCAAAAGCCTTACACTGCAGCATCTGAGTCCATGTCCTGCACTCCTTCTCCCACAAAACTGTGGCATCCTCTGTTATCACTGGTTCTTGGCCCACGACGCATGTCAGGAAAAGCTACATGCCGGTGCCTTTGTTTTCAGAGTTTGATAGCACTGTATTTATTCCTTCGTCTTCTTAGACTGGCCCCTTTGTGTTGCACCTTAGCATGATTTGGATGGTGGTTCTGTCATTCAACATATTTGTCACTCCTCTCCACTTTATAGCATCCACAGATAGGTAAAAAAAATTCCCAGTGTCTCATATTTGAATTATAAATACAGGTTTTTCAGTGATCTCTGGAGGCTGTAATATTACTTGGGTACACAGTGGTCAAATCTGTGAAAAGTAAATACAGGTAGTATACGGAAAATTAGAGTAAGAGAGTAAACATCTCTGATGATAGCAGTTAATAAAATGTGAAGAATAATGATACTATAAGCTAGAAGTTGACAAGCATAGTGAATAAACATAAGAATTTGGACTTTAAAATCCTGGTTCTGTCTTTTTCCCAATTTGTGACTTTGGATCAATTACTTAACCTCTCTGTACTTTGGTTTCCTTGTACATATGTTAAAAGGAGTTAATATGGTATTTGCAACAACTAAAATGTCTAATTAATTCACAGCAGTACCTGTAACATATTAAGTGCTCAATAAGTGTTAGTGATCATCATTATTACCAACGTTATAGTCGAGCCTTCTTAAATACGGAGCCACAGAAGTTCAAAAAGCTTAAGTGACTTCCACATTCATTAACAATGATAGAACTTTTTGCTATGTGCAGACATTTACTATTTGCAGTTAGACTAATGTTATAAGTTGAGAAGTAGTAGAACCGATAATTGAACACAGAGCCTCTCATTTCTATCTGTTGGGATGAGTTGGAGAGTGGTCACCGCAGTCAACGCAACTCTTGGTCTATAATAGTTCTTTGATAGTTCTTTCTCTCTCTCTCTCTCTTTTTTTTTTTTTTTAAAGACAGATTTTGCCAAAGGGTGTGTGCACTCTGAAGAAACAGAGACAGAGAGACAGGAAGTGAGAATTGTCCTCCAGGAGGGATGGTCATACCATAATCCCTTCTCCTCCAGTCTCCTCCCAAGATCTTGGGCACACATGTGCACATGCCCAGCATGAGGTTTAAGCCACCAAAGCGCAGCCAATTACGTGGGAGTCAAGTGATATAATCATTACACCATCTGCTGGTCCAGTTCTTTGATATTTCTAACAGTACCATGGGCAGTATTGCCTTTGATGCCACTGGCTCTAGTAGCCACCAAATTTTATCTTCTTTCCCCATTTGTTTCAGAAGGAGCCTGGGAATGTGGAATAGAAGATGAACCCTAAAGCCCCAGTGCTGGATGTTGCTCTTCCCAGGTACATATTTCCAGATTCCCAGAGATTGCTGGTTTTAGAATCAGCATAGTTAATTTAGCTGAAGTTAGTGCTATTGACATCTCAGTCCCCAAGGATAGTAAGGAATCTAGTTACCCAGGGTGGGGAGTGAGACACTGGTTAACAGATGCAGTTTTCAGCTTCTGCTGGATTTGGAAACCTTTGTCTTCAGAGAACTCTCTGGCTCTGAACTTCAGTACTTTTGTTTGGAGAAGCCTCTCCCTGGCCTTCAAATTTCAGGTAAGGCATCTGGTATGTTACTAAGGGATAAGCACAGAGAAAAATAAAAACCTTTTATTACTTGTGTGAGACCAGATATGTGCAAATAAACAACAAAGAAGTACAAATGAATTTGAGAGAGGAACTGTGTAAACTCTCAAGGCATTGTTACAAATCTTTAAAAACCCAGAGTTGCTTAACATTTTAGTATTTTGTATTTTATCTATGTTTATAAACAAATTTGTGGTTATTGGTGGCAATTTAAGGTATATATTTCTTTAAAAGCTAAGCCTCTTATTGCAAATGCTTGTCTTTGATTGTAAGTTATTTCAGCATCATTACAAAATCCCTCCTTCAACAATGCTATCAATAATATCCAATGTGTGTGGAAACCCAGAAATGTTGAAAAGAGATCTTCATAGTCCCCCTAGCTTGAGGGAAGTCACTGCCCCAGATTCAATATTTTGGACTGCAGTGTGATAGAGGACTCCAAACTGCAAATGGTGTAAGGTGAAAGATGCTGTGACTCTTTGCCTTTTGACAGGGATGAAAAGTTAGTAATATCGACTGTCTATGCATTGATTTACAGAGTTGGACAAAGTTCAATAAAAAGAAATGTTGTTTTGTCAGAGCTATACATGCCATGGTTTCAGAGGTTGAATAGAACTAGTATCTGTATTGCTGAAACTACAGCTATCTCATGCACATCCTTTCACTCTCCAGAAGGCAACTGTTTTCTTTCTTTATTCTTGTATTGGGTTCATATTTCTTTTTCTTTTAGAATTATTTATTTAATTTTATTTATTATTATTAATTTTAATTTTAATTTTCTGTTGGGCACATGCATGAGAGAGAGAGAGAGAGAGAGAGAGAGAGAGAGAGAGAAAGTGAGAATGAGAGAGCAAGCCTCCAGGTCCTCAACTCAAAGTGCAGTTGGCCATGTGGGAATCCAGTGTCTTAACCATCATGTCGCCTGCTTGTCCTAAGAGTCCATATTTTTAAAAATGTGCCCATGCTGCTAGTTATCACTTTTTTTTTTTTTTTGGAGAGGTTTTCGCTATAGGGTGCGTGTGCTCACTGGACAGACAGAGAGAGACATAGAGACAGAAAGCGAGAAATCACTCCCCAGGGGGGATGGTCACGCCGCAATCCCTTCTCCTCCATTCTCCTCTCGGGATCTTGGGCACGCACGCACACGTGCCCGGCGTGAGTGCTAGTCATCACTTTCAGACATTAAAGTAGGGGAGTATATAACCTTGCTTCCCTCCAACCCCCATCCTCCAAAATACTTGTACCAATATTTTTTAACAATTCATTCTCTGTGTTTTCATAATTCTAGCTATGCAACTATCATTTAGAGCTGAGCCTACAAGTATAATTATGTTTCCTGCAAATGCTTGTTCTTACTGTTGTTGTCTTCTAGGCTCTGTTTCCAGCACCTGCTGGGACATTTTTAATCAGGCACACTTACTTATTTTGTTAGGCTGATAATCAGAATTTGCCAGGCATTTTTGGTTGATGGGCATCTCCTCAACTTGTACCTCTTCTGGCAGCATGTTTATCTAGATTGATTCTCTTTGGCTTTTGCCTAATCTCATTGACTAGCAAAGTATGAGATCCCATCTTAGCCCAAAACTCAAAAGTTGAATTTAGAGATCAAAACAAGAGAGAACAATGGCAAGCTTCAGCATGGGATTGCTTCAGTTTTCAGAGATCTTTAGACTCTGCAGCAATAAATAAATCTTAGAATCTTACCATAGAGTGGATGTGGACACTAAGTCTGGGTAACCTTAGGATCACTATGGAAATTTTCTGAATAAACTTTATTTTTCTTTCTTTTTCTTTCTTTTTTTCTTCTTTCTTTCTTTCTTTCTTTTTCTTTCTTTCTTTTTTTTTTTTTTGGAGAGGTTTTTGCTATAGGGCATGTGTGCTCGCCAGACAGACAGAGAGAGAGACGGAGAGACAGAGAGCGAGAAATTACCCCCCCAGGAGGGATGGCCACGCCGCAATCCCTTCTCCTCCATTCTCCTCTCCAGATCTTGGGCACGCACGCACACGTGCCCGGCGTGAGTTTTAAGCCAGCGGGTCCAGGATGCTAACTGCGGTTGACTACGTGGGAGTCCAGCGACAGCCATTATGGTAACTGCTGGTCCCATAGTTCACATTATTTTTAAATCCTCGAGAAAAATATTCAATCAATATAAAATGATATGTGGCGAGAAGTCTGTCACTGACTCCTAACTTCACATACTTTAGACAATTACTGTTATCAGTTTCTTGTATATTTATTTGGAGATTCATATATCTCAATCAGTATGTGTGTGTATCTCCTTAATTGTGCCACAAATGGTAGCCACCATGTACTTCGAGGCTTACCTTCCATAGGGTCTGGTCAAGCTGTGACCCCACCTTCCACCAGTTCTCCAGCGCTTTAGTTCCTGGGCACATACGTGTGTGCCTGGTGTGGTTCAGGTTGGCTGGACTGAGGATTCGAACTGCATCACCATTTGGTATGTCATTTCTCCTGAGCAGCACTTTATTACCAAGTCAGCTCATCTTTTCTTATTCTAATTGGTCACTTAGATATCCTTTACTGTGAAAAACTTGAGACTCAAGTCTCTTGATCATTTTTTCAACTCACTTTTTATGCTTATTTGAAAGAGAAATTTAATGTCATTGCTATCAGTGGATAATTAGAAATCTAAGCCAAAAATAGAGGGTGACTATTACATGAAACTTCAGTATAATGCTCATTCTTTGTAGTAGGACAGTTTTTGTATTCTTTTTCATTTTTGGAAGGGAGAAGGATGAATATCACATTACTGAACACACTCAAAATCAAGTAAGTGGAAGAACTGTACCTGGCTCAAAGTTCCCTCTGCCTTTCTTTTCTTTTTAAATAAGTATTTTATTTAATTTCATTTATTTATTTTTAATTTGACCAGAGAGATAGATAGAGAAAGTAAGCCGCCAAGTCCGGGACTCTAGCACCCTTAACCACCATGCCATTTGCCAGCCCCTCCCTCTGCCTTTCAATGACTTGGGAAAATGATGGAGACAGCAGGGGCAGATCAAAAGTCAAAACTGAAATTTCCTAAGCTCACTCCTAAGTTTAGCAGTTAGTAGCAGGGAGCATATGTGAAGCACATGCGCTGTGCCAGGCATAGTACTAGTCACATTCCATAGGCAAAATCTATTCTGCACCCTGCCCTTGGAGGCTGAGTTCTGGGTAACTGCTGGTCCCAATAAACTTTATTTTTAATTACTATTTAGGAGTATAGGAACTATTCCAGAATGCCTCTTCTGTCTTTTTGTGGTCAATGACATAGCAAAGTAATGAAAGATGAAATAGTTGGCAAGGAAGGGATGATAGAAAGCTTGAAGAAAACCACCCTAATTGTATTTCTGCATTCAAAACCTGGATAATAGAAAAAAACATTATTTACAAATAACCAGTGTAAGTTACTGCAGATCATAAGCCAAGGACATAAACCGAACACAAGTAAATACTTTTAATAAAAATTGAAAATTTCTGTTTCAGTTTTCCTGATCCATGTGTTCTACTAGGGATGAAATAACTCAAAAGAAGTTATAAAGTTCTCAGATTTGTCATGGGCAATGAAACCTCCTAGACTTTCTTCTAGGCTTGCTACTAGAATTTAGTCCAATAGAGCATGAGTTAAGATTTTCTTTCTGAAAGGTTATAGGCATGATTTCCAAGCAGTAAAAACAAAGCCTAGAATTCAAATCTTGTCTAAAAGTACTATGATATATTTGACTAGTCATTATCATTAATATATTTGAGGATAAGATTTATGATCCAAATAGGACTATAAACCAAATAGGAATGTTCTACAGAGGAACCAAAGATCACAAAAATCATCAGTAAGTAAGTGTTTAGCATTTCTCTTAGGAAAAGGAGCTAACAAGCTGGCACTCAAAACATTAGGTCCATTTAGCAGGTGCAGCCCTAAACCTGAAGGTAGCTACCTAAGTATATTAACCTGATGTATGGATTTTGCTCTTAACTCCACTTGCTCTGATCTGTATTTGCCATGAAAACTTCTGATTCTAATTCCTATTGTAAACACCATGTAGAGTTTCTAATAAGGAACAAGTATTAGATCAATGGATATGACTATCTTTTTGGCCTGGCAACTTTGGTTCTCAGTGTAAATAACTGGTCTGCATCACTTACCACTTGAAAGATGAGTTCACATGAGCCTGACCACCAGAGAGCTGACATGTTGTGGTACACTAACAAAATCACATTATTTAGCCTTCAAATTTGAGGTGATACAACTAACTTACTCCTGGTCCCTAATGAAGGCCTGTTCTGGCCAGCTGCAGAATCTAGGGCAAATGTACAAATGGACGTGCGTCTCATTTTACTCTTCTTTTCTTCCCACCAATGGCTCTAACCTTCATATCAGGGGCTATGTGAACATGCATGAAGACCCAAGGTACTAAGTCCTTCCTTGCCTGCCCAAAAGCCACCCCTTGGCCATCTCTTAGTTCTTGGGATGTGAATATGGCAATCACTGCCTTTGGGAAAACAGACCCAAGGAAGACCAAGTAGGGGCAAGTAGTTGCTAAAGGTCATTAGCTAAGGATGATCTGTGAGTAAGGGGTTGGCCTCAGGGTGGACAAATCTCCTTGGCTTCTGGACTTCCCACCATATAGGGAAGGGTTTGGTCAGAGGAAGGCCAGAGTGAGGCCTAGGGCAGGTGGCCTAGTTGTCCAGCTCTAATGGTGATATTGCCCACCTAGTCATCTTTTTCCCACTTCAAGGACATGTAGAAGAGACCATATTGTCTCTTGGGATGACCTCTCTGTGTCAGCTCTCTAAAACAGTGATAGCTTCTAACAGACTTTTATTTTGCCAAAGTGTAGTCTAAAAGGGATCTGTCTCAAGCCTGTGGACCATAAGCAAGGCAGTATTACTGGAAATTGTTCTCCAGAGAACTGGAAGTAACTTTGGGCCCTGTATTAGCATTCGTTGTTATAGATTCTTCAGAGTATAGTCCAGGGTCACAGCCTTATCTGTTTTATTTACAGGGTTAGGGACAGAAAAGACTTTACCTAACTGCCAATGGAAGTCTTTAATCTGAATGAACCGGAACTATTTGGCAATGGAAAATTAGTACACAGTGTCAGCAAATGATGTTCAATAGTTTTAAATAATCTAATCTTCCAAAGCTTTGTGCTTGGTTGATAGAAACAAGAATTTGAGAGGAACAAAGTGGAACCTACTTGCTTATAAATGTGCTTTGGGGAAGAATAGTTGTAAAAGCAATCAAGTTTTGTTCTAGGAGATTTCCCTGTGCAAACACTCCATCCACCCTTACTTATAGAACAAAGCCACAGAGCTGCATTAACTGTGGAGCTGAAAAGGATTTTAATCTACTCAGCCAGCTGGTCTATTATCTAGACTATACAAGGGGAGGAGAAAAAGGAAAACATAAAACATAATGTGACACTCAGAGTAATTTCACGTGATTACCTGATAGAAGATGCCTTAAGGTTTAATGGATTGGAAATCAATATTTGCAAAGTTCTGGATGTGCTTAAAGACTGGCCTTTTCTAATAATATTGAAATGACTAAAAAGGTGTGTCCAGGTGAAGGATTGGACTCCTTAGTTCTTCATTCAATTATATTTCCTGTCAATCATTCATTCAGCAAATATTTCATTACCTGCTAAATACAAGGCCTTCTTCAATAAGAGATGATTTCCATTGCTGTAGAATTTTTTGGCTCCCCCTCTTTTCCTACTTTCTCTTCTCCAACCTGTCTTCAACTCCGTCACCATGGAAGTAGTATAATGTAATGGTTAGCCATGCAAACTTCATAACCTTAGGGAAGTTACCTCACATCTCTGAGTCCTAGTTTCCTCATCTAGGGATAGTAATAGTGACTAACTGACATTGGTGACTTGGCACTCACCAAACTCCCAATAAATGTTAAATATAAACAATATCATGAAAAGCGTCTTTGGTTCTTCTCTGTAAACTGATGGTTAAGGTAGTCAGATTACACATGGCCAACAGCAGATCAAATCTAAGCCCAGAAGCTTGAAAAACATGCTGGGTATGTGTGTGTGCCCCAAATCCTGACAGAATAGTGCCTAGGGGCCTGCAAAATAATTTGAACATATATATAGTATATATATTTGTGTGTGTGTATATATATACATTCAAAATATTAATATACACACATATATATTAATAGGAGGAATATATATATATATATAAGTCATATATATATATGACTTATTTCATATGCGTATGAGGTAACCCTCCAAAAGGCACTCAAACCTGCAGATTTTATACACCATTTTAACACAGAGCATTAAATTGTAGAAATAGGACAAGAGAAAGGAAAGAGAATTTGTGCTTCTATAGGTGGTAAATTTGGGGGAACATAAATGTGTGGTGAAAACTAATGGAAGATAATAGTTGTGTTAGCAAGGTTTGTTTTGCAGATTCCTTTTGGTGCCATCTTTGGATTGAGTTTAGAATTGTCTCTGTTGATAAAGAGTCACTCTACCCTGACTGACATGAGCGAGAAGAAAGGAAACACCTTCACAAAGAGAAATGCATTTCTCACTTTTAAGAAAGGTAGAGAACTATTTTCTTTGTCTACTTTTTTGAATTGTCTCCAGCTCAAAGTAAGTCCTCTATCAAAATGACATGTTTTGGAGGTGACATATTCTGATCCTCTTTGTATTATTTAGTAACTGTATACAATACATTATAAACTAGGCAATATTGCAATTTCTATTTTAATTTGAATACACAGGTGTAAAGAGATAAGGCACTTGCTGTGTCTATACAACTGATACACAGTGGAGCAGGGAATCAAATCCCTAGATTTTCTGGGCATGATTTAAAGGAATTCATCATACAGTATCAGATTGCAGACTCTTCACACATTAGGAAGGGGGTGGTGTGTTCTGAAATTCTGACTTAAGCTCCTGAAGTTACTCTTAACTTTGGTTCCATAGTGAGCAGTCCTTTTTTTTTTTTTTTTTTTTTTTTTAATAGAAATGTAAGAGAGTTTAAGTTGGACACAAAAATTTTAACTATTCAAGAATTTCACACTAATAAGAAAAAAGCTTTAAAATACAATTTTTAAAAAGATCCATTTATGGGACCAGCAGTTAGCATAATGGCTATGTCGCTGGACTCCCACATTGTTGACCGCGGTTCACGTCCTGGACCCGGTGGCTTAAAACTCACGCCAGGCGCATGTGCATGCGTGCCCAAGATCCTGAGAGGAGAATGGAGGAGAAGGGATTGTGTGTGGCCATCCCCCTGGGGGGTGATTTCTCTCTTTCTATCTCTCTGTCTTTCTCTGTCTCTCTGGCGAGCGCACACGCCCTATGGCAAAAACCTCTCAAAAAAAATAAATAAAAATAAAAAAAAATAAATAAAAATAAAAAATAAAAAAAGATCCATTTATAAAACATAAGAAAATGAAAGTATCTCAGAATAAATTTAATAAAAGTATGGAAAAATCAATGAGAAAAATGATAAAACATTGTTGTAAATATTGTTAAAAAGACCTAAATAAATAAAGATAAATAGGGCCTGTGGTGGTTAGAGTGACTGGATCCCACATGACCGAATGATCAGCTTGAGTTCTGAACTCAGCAGCTTGAAAAACATGCTGGGTTTGTGTACAGGTTTGCCCAAAATTTGCCCAAAATGCCCAAGAGAAGAATGGTGGAGAAGGGATTGTGGAGTGACTAACTCCCTGGGGAAGTGATTTCTCATTTTCTCTGTCCCTCTCTAGTGAGGAAGGTGGCCTATAGAAAAACTGAAACAAAACAAAACAACAAATATCAATACTATGTGTATAGATTGGAATTCTCAGTGTTAAAAATTTAATTTTTGTACATACACACACGTGTGAGCACACACACACAATGCTATGAGCAGTCCTTTCCTTTTTTGTCTAGTCCCATCAGAGGTCAGGGACTGTGTTTTTGTAATTAATATTTGGCAGAGTTCTTATACATTTAGATGACTGCTTATTGGTGGAATGAATATATTTTAGTAGATTGAAGCTGCTCTCTTTCGATAAGACACAAACTACTGTTTAATTGGGGAAAAAGACAATTAGGGTTATTAAAAGGCTTTAAAGTGGACTAATCTGGCTTCCTTCGATAAGGAGTATGTACAAAAAGAACAAATAGAAAGTAGTTACAGAATTCTGCCTTGAACAGATTTTTTTTAGTTCATCAAATATAAATTCTTAAGCAATTGGCAGTACTATTTCCTTTGCAGATTAATCACAAGTCTAGATTACTTAACTTGCTTTGTCAATACAGAACCCCCAGAGTTCACTGACAGGTCTTAGGTTTCTCCCTGAATGGCTCTAAAAGTTTTTCCTCTTAAGAAAGGGGTTTTAGACCATTTTAGGGTGATCAACTATTTGTACATTGATGTCTAATCAAAGAAATTAATTTCCTATCAACCCCAAACCTATAAAGGCCATAGTAACTTGAAGGTAAAGCAAGTATGAAGGTGAATTTAGACTAGTGAATATAAATATTCTAATATTGAGTAGAGAAACATATGGACAATTTCTCTATTATTTCCACACAAAAACTCTTCCCATCAGGATACAGTCTAAGCTTCTTTGCACAGGAGGAAGTCTAGAGTCATCATTCAGAATGCACTCCTGGAGACATATGGTCCAGTTAACTTGACTGGTGTGGCTGCTAGGATGAGAGGGCCAGCCTGAGGTCAAAGGAGAAATAAGAGAGCATGAGAAAGCAGGTCCTGAAGATGCACTTAGAGAGCCCTCATCATGCTGAGCTCAAAGCTGGGCCTTCCCTCCTATATTTTTTAGACACATAGGTCAAAACATTTCCATTTGCCTTAATCATTCATTTTTTTAATTCTTTTTTAAAATTAAAATTTATTTATTTACATTCATTCACTGTACATCATTACAACATACAAAATGAGATTTTCCATCCAGAGTACACTGTATATTGGCTCATTCAAGTACATCAACATATATGTTATCATCAACAAATAATTTTCCATTTCTTGTTTCCTATATGTTTTGTTTTTTTTTTCCCCTCATCCTTGATTCCCTGTTTCTTACCCTCTGCCATTTCCCACTCTCCTCCCACACAGTCTCTGGTATCTATGTTTGCTTTCTATACTGTTTTCCCCCCACATTTTATTGAGTCACTAAAGATCTTAATCTAAATATTTTCATAGCAAGCACAGCTGATATATACACTTCTATGAACACAAGTCCAAATTTAGGCATAAGCCTCAATGAGTAGAATGAACATCCTATAAAGTACCACCTAGCTGGGGCTATCTATCGTACTGCAGTCATTGCATAGGTATTTTTTTTTTTCTGAAAAAATTTTTTCAACTTAATTTACATTCTTTCCCAAATTTTCCATTTCTAGTTTCTAGATTTGTTTTTACCCCTATTTCTTTTTCTTTTTCTTTTTTCTTTTCTTTTCTTTTTTTTTTTTTTGGAGAGGTTTTTGCTATA
>NW_006159643.1:679273-685913 GCF_000334495.1 Tupaia belangeri chinensis
ATAGATTATCAATGCCCTTATGGGTCTCTTCTAGTACTTCTCGTATATTATTTTCAAATTTTTGGGCAATTTTCTCAGTCTTTGTGGTGGATTTTTTTAGGCCAGAAATGTTCTCTTCTATGTCTGAGATTCTATTTTCTGTATGATCTAGTCTGCTTTTAATACTTTCAAGGGAGATTTTTGACTTCCTGTATTATAGTCTTCATCTCTAACAATACCATTTGATTCTTTTTTAAAGTGTGAAATTCCTCTTTTAGATCTTGCAAGAATTTCCTCACCTCCTGGAACTCATCAACTTCTTTCTCCTTTCTCTTCAGCAGTTCATTGTCTCTTTTCTCTTCCATCTCTGTTAGCTTCGCCATTATGAATGTTCTAAATTCTTTATCAGACATTTCCATTGAACTGCTTGTGGATGAAGAGGAGTTACTCTTTTCCTTTGGAGGAGAGGTATTTTCTTGCTTTCCCATATTTCTTGTGGTCCTCTGGTTATTTCTAGTCATCTGATGGATGGTGTGTTTCTTCCTAATTCTTGAAGTTCAATCTGAACATTTAGGAGCAAGCAGAAAAAGGTGATCTGGAATCTCTCTGTTGTTCTGTTGTGATCACAGTAGAAAATCTTCATTTCTCTTGTACCCTGAAATGACTATTGCGCAGTAGCCATGAGGGATCTTCTCCTAGAAGGCCTCGCCTCTCCTGCCACGCTAGCTTGTTTGCTGGAGGCTGAATTACCAGTAGAAAAATCTTCATTTCTCTTGTACCCTGAAATAACTATTTCGCAGGAGCCATGAGGGATCTTCCATCTTCATCATTCTTAATCTTAATCTCTCATCATTCACATTCTATTTTTCATAGATAAAAATTTTACCCAGTTTTCAAGTCCAGTTCAAGTGCACCTCTCTGTGAATCTTTCCTTATTCGTGGATGCTTTCCTTATTTCCTTTGTGCAAACTAGTGTCTGCCTGCCTCCCTCTCTTCCCATGTAGCACTCACTTAAGACCTTTACCAATTATGCTTTGAACCACTAAGTTCCTGGGGACTCTGGAGCTAGATTTTCTAAATTACAATCCTGGTTACAACACCAATTGTGTCATTGTTCCTATTAGAATATAAGGAGCTCCAGACAAAGATAACTTGAGCCATTTTTCTGCTGTGCCACTCATCTTGGTTTCCAATTGTCTCTTGCCCTATGAAGACAACTTGTTTTCAGATTTAACTTTGAATTCATACATTGTCCCTTTGTTCTCCTCTCCATCAGAGGGCTGATATTCTCTTGTCTTCTCTTCTATGTTTAGACTCCAGGTTTTGGCTGGGTCTACGAATATGCTGAACTCCCAGACTTCCAGGATCTTTTTCATTCTTTTGTTGCCTGATCAGGGTTAATATATAAACATACAACTTCAGTGGCGACCCTTTTCTGAATTCTGGAAGTGGCTGATGCCTGAAGGCAGATAAAAGATGCTCTAGTGGTTCACTTGAGCGCAAATGATTCATTTGCAGAATGATACAAAGCGACTTCTATTCCCTGGCTTTTAAAAATGTTCCTTTCAAACTTGTACTGTCCTACCTTTTCTTTCCTGAGAGGTAGTTCAAGGGATTAACTGTTGGAAAAACTCTTCATTCAAATTAATGGATTCTGAAGAGTTTATGGAAAGAATATTGTATCCAGATGTTCATCTAAGATATTGTCCTTGAGCAAATGGGAAAATAAAACAATAATTTAATAGCGTCAAGATGCATAAAAGCAGAGAACAGAAAGGATTAAGGGCTTTTAGATAGTGGCGTGGATTATGATTCCATTTCTGTCACTCAATAAATATATGACCTTGGGCAAATCACAAAATTTCTCAGTGTTCTCCTGTGAAAAAATGTGATTAATAATAAGCTACTCTATTTTGTTTACGCTGAGCTGTGATGATAATAAAACTGGCTGTTTTTCCATCAAACAGCTGGTATAGTTGCTTTGCTATATCGATAATATATTGTTGTTATTACTATTACCAGATGATCCAGGGTATAAAACCTAATTTCTTGGTGGTACTTTTACATTTGGTAATGACTGAAATCCAACATCAATGAGAAACGTAAGTTTAATTATTTATGAATTGGTCACATTTATTTTGTGGGTAGAGTAAGGTTTGAATTTCTGAAGTCTGTTCCTGTTACTTTCATGTTCAGAGCTGATAATTATTAGATTAGCCAACAATAAAGGTAATAAAACTACCTAAATATACTTATGACAGATGAATGAAATAGAGTAGAAAAGCAAGTAGGAAAGCAAATGTGAATACTGAACTGGAGGAATCTAAGTTTGAGTGTTGGGTTAACAGTTCTTTAGGCTTCTTGTATGTTGTGCTTGAGCTTATCTCATTCTAATCAGCACTGAGTTCTCCTGTTTTAACATTCTATACTTTTTATTCAGATTCCTTCTCACTATTAATGTGAACTTAGTTTCTTAGGTGCTACTAAATATGTCTCCCTAAAGTATCCCTTAGGAAGATTAATCTAGCTGAGGTTTACTTATAGATAGTCACTATCTGCACACTGATGTTGCAAAAGCAATCTGGGTAAAACTGGTGGTGCCTTAGCACAAGTCAGGCACTGGCATCAATTCTCACTAATGATCACTGAGTGTAGTCTTCACCATGAATAACTTCCAACCCTGGCTTTTTGAACTCCTGTATGTAGGTGTGATCGCAGATGGGATGGTCTTTCAGTGTCTTTGGATGGTTGGATCACTGAAGTAGTGAGTGCAGGCAAAGACATCCTACCCACAGGCATGGCAGAGGGGCTGAGAGCCTCTTGGTCAGCAAGAAACTCAGGAGAAAACTGAGACAAACTAGAGATTAGAAAACCTTCTCCTTATTCTGGTCCCCCAATTTCTCCTGCTTCATGGTCTTATTCACAAAACAGATTAAGACTCTAATGATGATGAATGTGAAACTTTTTACTAGCTAGGTGGAAGGGGAACCTAAAGAAAAATAAAGTCAATTTAAAGAAAATGAGGAAATACAAAGGGAATAATTATGGGACACTCAAGTTTGAAGATGGAGGTGAATGTCTACCACTATAATAATGGATGCTGCATTTGTATTCTTCCTATTTAGAAGACTGCTTATTTTATAGAGAACGTGCTGCTGAAATGTATGCCTGTGTGGCATTTGTCTTGTCCTAATGCCAAACTGAAGTTTTTATGCTCTCTTAAGCCACTAATGATTTGCAGGTTCAAAGTGTTTTTAAGGCCACAAATGACACCACAGAAAAAGCAGGATGAAAATTAGAAAACTTTAGGCACATTCTTTGGAGAATGGGCAAATATAAGCAGAAAGGAATCTAATAGGAAAGAAGCAATTCACTAACAGAGGAAAAATAAATGAGATGAAGAAAACTGACTTAGCACACATATTAGCCACTTAGTCACTGGGCCAGAGGACAAACACAAATCAATAATTCCAGTCAACTCCTTGAATTCTCATTTTCTCCAAATAAGATTCCTCCTCTCTTTTCAAGTCTATCCAGATCAGAACTTTCTTTTTGCTACAGGAATCTAGCTCCTACTAATTAGTTTGCCTCATTTATTTTATTCAATTGGAAAATATTTATTGAATACTTCTTAGATGATAGATATCATAAAGACAACAAAGGAGACACCATATGATCTTTAACATAACAGAGACAATATCAGTGTAGCACCAAACCTGTTTCCTATTCTTTGCAGGCACACAGCTAGAAGGAAAGAAGAGGGCCAAGTAAGTTGCCCCAAAGTTGCATGACTATTACACTTGCAGAGTAGGATTCAAATTCTGGGTAGAACAAAGGTCAAATGCGAGTAATAGACTCAAAAACAGACCATTAGCTGACATCCCTGTATAAATCCTATGCCTATCTGAATTGCAGAAGGGTCTTCTGAAAGGTAAATTTGATAAAGACTGGCAACCTGTCCAGCACTTAGGTTATGCGATGAAATCTGGGTCAGCAGAACACTGGTTGAAACAATAACATTTTTATTCCCAGCTATTGAAAGACCACTCTCACAATCCTTTATGGGCTTTCTTTTTGTTCATATATAGAAATGCTATAGATTTCTGTATATTAATTTTGTATCCTGCAACTTTACTGTATTCATGCATTACTTCCAGAAATTTTTTTCATGGAAATCATTGGGTCTTCTATGTACATAATCATGTCATCTGCGAATAGAGAGAGTTTCACCTCTTCTTTTCCTATTTGGATGCCTTTAATTTTTTCCTCTTTTCTGATTGCGTTGGCAAGCACTTCCAGTACTATATTGAAAAGGAGTGGAAAAAGTGGGCATCCTTGTCTTGTACCCGTTTTTTAGTGGGAAAGCTTTCAGCTTTTCTCCATTCAGGATGATGTTCGCGATGGGTTTTTCATAGATAGCTTTTTCATGGAAATCATTGGGTCTTCTATGTACATAATCATGTCATCTGCGAATAGAGAGAGTTTCACCTCTTCTTTTCCTATTTGGATGCCTTTAATTTTTTCCTCTTTTCTGATTGCGTTGGCAAGCACTTCCAGTACTATATTGAAAAGGAGTGGAAAAAGTGGGCATCCTTGTCTTGTACCCGTTTTTTAGTGGGAACGAGTTCAGCTTTTATCCATTCAGGATGATGTTTGCGATGAGTTTTTCATGGATAGCTTTTATTGTGTTGAGAAATGACCCTTGTATGCCGATTTTGCTGAGAGTCTTGATCATGAAGGGATGTTATATATTATCAAATGCTTTTTCTGCATCAATTGATATGACTATATGGTTTTGGTCTTTTTTTCCTGTTAATATGGTGTATTACATTTATGGTTTTGCATATATTGAACCAACCTTGCATTCCTGGAATAAAGCCTGTCTGATTATCTTTTTGTTCAATTGGCAGGTAAATTCTGAGGAATTAATGAAGGATTTCAAGGCCCTTAGGGATGAAGAAATCACAAGACTGAAGAACCTGGAGCCCTGAATGACTTTGTGGGGTAAATTGCCCCCAGCTGACTCCATTAGGACACTAGTGCAAAACAAACAAACACACACTTTTATTGTGTTAATCCACTGAGAGTTGAGGCTTATTTGTTTCAGCAGTTAGACTACTATGACAAATATATGTGCCCTAAAAAATACTCCACAGTCCAGTAGGATAGGAATACAAAAATATCACACTCCATAATCGTTACTCCTCTGAAACACTTCATGGTATTTATAAACTCTCTTTGTTATCATATTCATAGATTCAAAGTCCTAAAAAAGAGCATAATAGACCTTCCCACAAGTGAAGCTCAAAACAGGAGTAAATCACACAGATGTCCCAGGGACCACACTTCATAGGGTATGTAAATGTAAGAAACAGCCAAATGAGAGACATTAGGGATTCTAGGAAATAGGCCTAAACTAGGAAGTGCGTGCCTATACCAAAAAGCAATCAAATGGATTCTTTAAAAGCTTTATTGGTTAAGCAAAGATGTCTCTAGGCCACCTTTGTCCATTGAAGTCAGTTTTCACATGAGAAATTTTACGTAAAAGTCCCCAGGTGGCCCTTTCTAGTGCTGATGATCAAGAACTTCTTGGGCCTATAATATTTTCTTATTATTTTCTCTTTGAGAATATCATTTAAAAATATGCTAGACGGCATGTGCTCCCACCAGAGAGAAATAGAGAAAGAGAAAACGAGACAGTACCCCGTGGGGAATGACCATGCTGCTTCTCCGTCTCTCCCTCTTGTTGTAATTTTGGGCATACATACATGTGCCCAATGTGTTTCTCAAGCCACTGGATCTGGGACTTGAACTATGAAGTTAGCTATGTGGGATCCAGCTGCCTTAACCACTATACTATAAGTTGACCCAGAAATAATCGAAGGCAAACTTCCTCATCCAAGGTTCTGTTCTGAATCTTAGTGCTTTACTCATTTAAGACCTGAAAGTTTTGAACTCCAAGACCAGCTATATATTTTGTGAAGCCCTTTGCAAAATGATTATGTGTGCCTGTCCCCATCCAAAATTTAAAAAAAAAAATTAAGGTGTCGTTTTGGTATCAAAATGGTACATCTCACAGACCTATGATGTTGGCCTGATTATGGAGAATCTGCTATGATCTAAGCAGTTATAAACGAAATAGACTAACCTCATGGAGGTTATGTTCATTGTAATACAGACAAGTGTGAGGGAGTTGGACTTCAATGAACACTTTCATTAGAGGAAACAGTTAGCAAAGGGTCTACTCTTGAGTTTACCATGAAAATAAGAACTTTGGACCTGCTCTTTCACTTTTACTAGCAGTATTGTAACACTGGACAATTAACACTAAATTTATTTCTTCACCTATAAAATGGGAATGATAACAATACTCATTCTTATAAGCAAAGAGCCAAAACAGGCATATGCTTATGTTTACTGTTACTACTTTTTAGTAGTTGTATTGATATGCATTACTAATATCCATTAGCTGCAGTTTAAACAAACAAAATAAAATGCACAGAATTGGAAAAGTGTGGGAAAGGAAAGCACTCAAGTGAAGTGAATACTTCGGTCAGCTAATGGACTCAAATTTAAATTGCTTTTACTTACTTAATTCCAGCTGAATTAGATGGTCTCTCTTTCTCTCATAAGTTTATGTATTTATTTATTCCATAAGAGT
>NW_006159643.1:685925-722753 GCF_000334495.1 Tupaia belangeri chinensis
GTGGCACTCCCAAGAGGGTCTTCACACCAGGAGTCACTTCCCAGCCTTAGCCAACCTGTATCATGGGCACAGGCAGGTCCAACATGTATAAACAGGGAGGCCTCTGGATGCAGACCCAGGAAGGTCCAGCATCGTGGAGTATCACGTTACTGCTTCACTACAACTGGTCCCTAACTGGTCTCTTTATTTCTTTACTAAATCAACTAAATGATTTGATGCTGTATGGAAAAAAAAAAAAACTAACCTAGTATGATGTCATTTACTTTTGTCACACACACACACACACACACACACACACACACACAGAGATTTGAAAGTTAAGTGAAGCACAGCTCATTTCCAGTCTCTAGATAAAAGGAAATAATCATGTGTGATTGACCCCTCACTAAACTATGAGTCATGCAATTCGGTGTCTATGCCAACTTCCACTACTGATCTAGTGAGTGAATTCTCTTTAGTCTCTGGAGAATTATGGTGGTAACCCTTGTCATATTTCCGACTGAAGTATTTCAAAGATTAGGTCAAATTCTTAAAATATCAGCATTGTAATGGGAGAAACTTGTTCAAGGATGAGAAAGAGCAACTATTTTTATGATTTTAAAAGAATTAAGAATTGTCTAAAATACAGTTGGATTTCTACACATTTCATTATGACCTTCCAAAAAGGCATTCATAAATCTGGAATTTCCCAGGATACTTTGCCAGGAATTGGTGTTGAATTATCAGAAAATCAATATGACACCTAGCAGACATTTATCTACACAGTAATTCAACACACACACACACACAAAACATTATTTCCACACACTCACTCACACACACACACACACACACCTTTGATTACTTGCAGAGCTCCAGGAGAAAAAGGAATATCCTAATTCTAGAAGGGAATGATTGTCTCCAGCTGAAAGTATACCTTTATAAAACACAAACTTCTTAGTTTTTATACCCACTTTGATAATTATATATTTTCTTTCAGATTTATTTTTTTAGATTTATTTCATGATTTATCATGTAATTCTCTGAAGTCTGTGTAGTATAGCATTAATATGAACTGCACCTAATCAAAGCCATCTCCATTTTTCCCCTCCACTTTCTCTTCTCTGATTCCCCATGCATGTGTGCGTGCATGTGTGTGTGTGTGTGTGTGTGTGTGTGAGAGAGAGAGAGAGAGAGAGAGAGACTGACTGTAGCAATTTCCCTCCAGCATCAGTCCTTATAGATATATCCAGTCCATAGCCGTTTTCTGAGAGCATGGGTGAAATTTGGTCAGGAATGACTCCACACAGTATCTGAGGATTTCTTTTCTACCTTGTGCCTGCATGTTTACACAGAGTCAGAATTCTTTTCTGTGCTTGGCTGAAAGCTCAGGATGTTTAGATTATTTTGTAAAGTAAATCCTTTCCATCTCTGGTTAGTATTCTCCCTGAAAATCCATGTACTATGAAGAGATCCCAGGGTTAAAAATGCAAAGATCTGGGTGAAGGGGACAGAAGGGAAGGGAGCCTGAGAAAAGTGAATAGAAAATGTTTGACTCTTCATCTGGGCTAAGTTACTTAATCACTGTACCTTTGACCAAATCCTCAAGAGACCCCAAGAGAGTTCCTGGACTGTCTCAGGAAACAAATTACTCCTTCTGAGTGAAATCTTCCTTGGAAAATAAATTGCATAGAGAGAGAGAAAATATATTTCAGGCTCCCACATGTCTATTTCAGATGATTTATCCTCTTCCCAGAATATTTGAGCTTCTTCATTCCTTGGGTTTGTTTTTATTTAAAGTCCCAGTGGTTACCTAAAATTTAGCAACCTAGATTCTACTCAATATAGGATTAAATTAGATAGTAATTATCAGGCACCATAGTAGAATTTTCCCATTTCTTCAAAGGTAATTGAGAAGGTGACAGAATCTTTTTGTTTAAATTACTTCCAGCTTCATTGAGGCTTATGAAATTCACTGCTATAGGACTGTTGGAAAAGCCACAATAGGGACCCGCAGTTAACGTAATGGATATGTCGCTGGACTCCCACGTAGTTGACTGTGGTTCATGTCCTGGACCCAGTGGCTTAAAACTCATGCCGGGCACGTGTGCGTGAGTGCCCAAGATCCCGAGAGGAGAATGGAGGAGAAGGGATTGAGGCGTGGCCATCTCCTCTGGGGGGTGATTCTCGCTTTCTGTCTCTCTGTCTCTCTCTGTCTGTCTGGCGAGCGCACACACCCTATAGCAAAAACCTCTCAAAAAAGAAAAGAAAAGAAAAGAAAAGAAAAGAAAAGAAAAGAAAAGAAAAGAAAAGAAAAGAAAAGTCACAATGCATTTTTGCATAGAAAAACATAGGAAAAGGCACATCATGACTTTTCCAACAATGCAATATTTGTTATAAAGGTTCAGAGTGCTCAGAAGTAAGCTGGATGCATCCTGCTGTGTCTGTCCAGACCAGGTACAATAGTTATGGCGTGCCCTCCACATTTCCCAAATGCTTATACATTCTCTCTCTGTGCCTGTGTATGTACAGAGTAATGCAGATACCTTCTTCCCTCACTAACAGTTTCATTCACACTTGAAGGTTGTTTGGAACTCCTTATTACTAATTACTTCACAAGGGAAGAAAGTGGAGGAGATTGGGTATGGGTTCCAAGGTGGGAGAAGAGGCTGACGTATTTTAGAGCTGCCGTGTGCCAGGCACTACCCTGGGCCCAGTGCATAGAGGCTGAGATTGTGTTTCATCTCACTTATGAGATGTATGAATTTCAGCAGTTTATCCAATTGCTTTAAACCAGTTTTCTCATCTGTAAAATGAGTATACTTGTGTGATAATATTTAACACTTATTTTACCAGGTACTGTTCTAAGTGCTTATGTACCCGTAACAACTCTATGATGTAGATACTAGAAAAAAAAGAGACATGAATTCAAGAAAAGTGCTTAGCAAATAAATGTTCAGTGGTAGTCAGCTATTATCGTTATATCTTAATACACAATTCACCTTATGTACAATATATCTTATTTAATTTACCTCAACTCCTTTATAAAGTTCATATCATTTCCTTTTTTTACTCATGAGGAAACGAAAGAAGCCTAAGTAACCTTCACAAATTTGCTTAGCCCTAGGAGATAAATCAGGTAGTGTGCAGGTAGTGTGGTGGTTAAGGTGCTGGACTCCTTTATGGTTGACCATGGTTTGAGTCCCAGACCTGGTGGTTCGCTTCCTCACTTTCCTTTTCTCCCTCTGTCTCTCTCTGCTCAAATTAAAAAAAAATAATAATAAAATAAGTAATTCTTTAAAAAGGAGAGATAGATCAAGAGGATTCAAATTTAGGTCTTTGTGATTCCAAACTTATTTGCTTTTCACTATGTCACAAAAAATACACATACAACTCATTTTATAGAAACATTGTCTTCTGTTCTGTGGCTTCAGGATTCCTTACTGGCAATGACACTGCCTCACAGGTTTGAACTTGGTCCTAACGGGACTATTGAGAAGAGAGATCTGCATTCCATTGTATGTGTGCTTGAAGTGGCACTTGAGAGTATTTTTCACATATGAGTCTAGCTGTTACTATCTTTATGTACCTATCCCCAAATCCTTACCTGAGAGAGGTTCTGGAACCATTACCACCACCACCACCACCACCATCACCATCACCACCACCACCGTCACTACCACTACTTGCCTTGACTGACTGTTGCTCACCTTCTAGGGCTGGCTCAAATATCATGTCTTAGGGAGTCTGTCTCTGAGCTCTGATGTCGTCGTTTAAATGTTTAAAGAAGTCTGACTTTGTGTCAGGTACCCTTCTAGGTGCTAGAGTACAGTATTAAGAAAAACAGATAAAACTTCTTGCCTCACGGGCTTTCATTCTTATTTAAGTAAGGCTCGCTGAGGTATCCTGAAATTCTCAATCACAACATTGCATGCTTATTTAGCAGATTTTGAATCACTATAATTTTCCACCACTAATTTCTAAATACAAAGGAGACATATATCACATGACATTTTCTCCATCAACACAGAGCTTTGTACTTAATAGACACTTGATTAATATCTGTCAAACAAATGACTAGCAATAGGGCACATAAATTCATCTTTTTTCTTGGGAGCTCTAGCAATTGGCATTCTTGGTACTAGTTCCAAGAATTTTTCTTAGCTACTATAAATTCAGGTAGCTAGCCCGGAAACAAGACACAAAAGGCCAATATTCTAAATGGAGGGCCTCTGTATGGTGCCCTGCCTTTTATAAATGGTTCCTGCCCTGGGAATAGGGAAACAGAGGTATCTTCACACAGTATTAATGGAAGTATAGACTTGTGCAATCATCCTGGAAAATAATCTTGCAGAGTTTAGTCTAATTAAGTATGCACAACCTATATCTAATAATAGAGTCCTGGAATACATATAGCACTAGGATACTCTCATGCAGATGCCAAGAGGACATATAAAGAATGCTAAGGGGTTGGGTGGTGGCACAGTAGTATTGCAACTCGACCAACTGGCAAAGTCTTGGGTTCATATCCCCGTACTACCCTGAGCACACCAGGCACATGCATACTTATGATCCATGCCAGCTAAGACTGTGGAAGATACAGTGTGAGGATTGTATTGGGGGTACCTTTCTATCTCTTCCTCTAAGGAAGAAAATACATAAACTTTTGAAAAAACAACAACAAATAATATTATTTGCAGGTGTCAACTATCTCTGAGAAAGGTAGGTAGAAAGTAGAAACATACAACTGGGTATTATGTGGCAGTTAAAAACACCCAGTAATATGGAATCCAGTAACATATAGTCACACTAATACTTAGCAAAGTATTGATATACATCCAGCAATATGGAATCCAGTAACATATAGTCACACTAATACTTAGCAAAGTATTGATATACATCCAGCAATATGGAATCCAGTAACATATAGCCACACTAATACTTATAGCAAAAAATGGTAAAAAGCAGAATGAGATATTCAACATAACCATTTATGTAAGTTAAAAATCTATATTTTACAAAAACACATATAGATAAAAGGACCTACACTAAACACATTAAAAAGACTGCTTATGGGAGAAGAAGGGTGGTTGTGATGGGGATAAGTGGAAATTAATTTATTAATGATTTATAAGTAAAATAAAGGAGGGACCTTGCATGAATCAATGATATTACTGGATAAAAGGTTCAAGAGGACACACAAAATATGTTTTTCATAGGTCTATTCTATGGTACCACTTGCCAGACTTTCCTGTTGTGTCCCACTCCCTGGTGCCACTCTTTAGGTCACCTGACTTGCAGAGGTACTTTGGAATATCATAAATTTGTTTCTTCTTCTGTGATGGTCACCCTTGTTTTATTTTCTCCATGGCAGCTGCTTGAGGACTCTGAGTTCTCAGTGTTGCTCCTGTCCAGCTTACAGGAAAATATGGCAAAACAAGAATCACTGTGGTAGACTCAGTTGGTTCTGCTCCAGGAAATCCCTATGAATGATCTATCTTTGCCTTGCTGTGAATGCTGAAATGTAGCTTGCTTGACAGTCCACATGTGGTGTCTGGGGCAAGCCCTAGATTCCCAGTCATACTGAAATGTTGACATGATCCCAGCTTTTAGTTTGGAACTAGACATATGTTAGTGCAGCTGTAGCTTTTTTCTTTATGCAGTTTCCTGAATACATGCAGGTGCCATGTTCCTCAATTAATCTATCCTTAGCACTGTGTTCCTCATCCCTGATGATGTTGTCATGCTGAGTCCTGAGTCATAAATTCCAGAACTTTGGATCTCCAGGCAATAAGTCACCAAAGAGAAGCCTTACCACGAAGGCATGATATTGATTCTTACTGTTCTGTAATAAGCAATCATATTTCTCATATTGGAGTGTAAAGGCCTTGAACTGCAATGACCAGAGGTGAATCTAGAACATATTTGGGGAGCTGTAAGATCAGAGAGCTAGAGGATAGTCTGGGAAAGCCAGAATGAGGGAGCTGAATAGAGTGGAGTATGTCATTATACTGAAATAGTTCAGCTTGGGGTAGATTATAAGAGTGTCCATCCAGGAAGATCATATGACTCTAGACCCACATTCCCAAAAGGCCTAAAATTTTGACTTTTATTAGTTTGATTTCTGAATATATAACTAAAGTACTATCAAATCAAGCCCAGAGACAGGACTGGAAAATGAAGACCAATTTAGTGGCCCATTAGTACACTGTAAATATAATTTCCCGTGAATCTTACTAGTTATGTAGAATTATATTGACTTTTTAATGACAAAAGCATTAATTTATTAAGTATAAAGAGTTATAATAGATTACAATTTTTGTAACCCTTTCTCATTATTTCTCCTTAAAATATGCTAAGACCCTCAAAGGATGGAAATGGCATGAATATTTTAACATCTGAGAACCTATGGTAAAGGACACACAAACACGAACTACTCTTTCACCCTCACAAATGGTATCAGAAGACACAGACTTTTTTTTCCATTTAGCAAAATATAAATACCAGTCCTTCTATATCTTTCAAGTACATCCATACCATCCTAGTTAACAGCTTCATGGTTTACACTGTGTATATCCGCCATAATTATTTAGCCAAATTCCTGTTGTTAAATATTCAGGTCATTTCGAATTTATCAGTGTGGGAAACTTTACAGTAAGTTAGTATCCCATTTATTCATCCTGGCACATTTATACATTTGTTTAGGATAAATTGCTAAGGGATAAGACTTCAAAGTCAAAAAGTGTTAAAAAAGGCTTTCCACATGTTGATGAATTTTCCTCCAGGAAGGTCCCACCAAAAGTGCAAGCGTGTGTAGTTTTCCTTGAACTCTCATCAGCACTAGATAACATCTGTTTTCTTGAGTGTTCTCATTTTGACATCTGGTTCTTGTTTTGAAACCTAGGCTCTGTCACCAGTAGCTTGACCTTTTTCAAGGTTGTTTCAGCAGGCATGGCATTTTATTATTTAGAGCACTGGCTTTCCACATCATCGAGGGGACAACTCAGCTTTTTCCATAAGCCAGTGAATGTTTATCCTGTTCTTCAAAGCTGAACTAAACTTTCTTCTAAATGTGTTTTTGGATCGCTGAATTTAACTGGCAATGATAGATTCAACTTATTTCAGAGCCATATAAAATTAATGGCCAACCAAAGTATCACCTGTGGTCAGGGCTGACGTAAACTGGAAAATCATTGTCAGGACACTACTGAATTGCACCCAGGTCACCATCCTTCTGATTTATCTTAGGAATCAAGCTAAACAAAATGATATATGTTCTGCTTTGAATCTCTCTCTCTCTGTCCCTTTGGGTCATGAAATAAATAAATAAAAACTCCACTCAATCTATCTTTTGTTCAATCATATTATTTATTTTAAGCACTTTAAAATGTTTAATAATCAATCATTTCACTTATATCTAACAACATCAATGTTTGTGTTTGCCTAATTTTTTCTTCACTAAAGTGTGGAGGGCACTGCATACGAAAGCCATTTTGAGCTATCTGCCATCTTGAGCTATCCACCATCTTGGAAACCATTAGGTTTCACTTCCTCATTGAGCAAACTGTTCCTCAGAAATCATGTGACCAACTGTTCCTCCTGGGGGCTGTTGGGTTTCTAGGCAATGGGAGAGATCCACCCACATCAATGATTGGCTCATGCTTTTCTATCTCATTTGCATTTTGGGCAACCAATCAATGCCCCCCAGCCTGTATATAACTAGACATTCTTCCTCAATAAAGAAGACTTGAAGACTTGATCAGCACTTCCTATTGTCTCCACTCTGTGTGTCTGTGTGTGTCTGTCCCTTTTCTCACTCCCTCCCCCAGGAAACCTGTTCGACTGTTCTGCGGGTTGGGACACTAAAGTAGTTGTAAAATAATTACAAAAATTATGACATTTAACCTCCTAGAAATAATTTCTTTCTTTTATCCTTTAGCAATATTCTGGGCATTTCTCCCACAAATACACATATAAACACACATGTATGCATGTACCTATATATACACACACACAAATATATATACACACACACACACACACACACACATATATATAAAACAAAAATAATTTTTTATACCAGGAATCAGTTGTTCTCTCAAGAATTAATCTTCTGTTGCTTGTTTTTCAAATGTTGAGAAGTGGAGCTCCTGGCTTTGTCTTGCCAGTGTAGATATGAAGAAACAGTGTATTAGCTCAGTCTTGACTTGGTGTCAGTGAAGGACAAAGACCAGTCTAGAGACTCTGTGTTGATCCTCATGTGACACAGAAGCCTCTTTTTAGCCTGATTTTTTGAAATAAATTACAAGTGTTATTCAATCTACTTCCATATTTTTTATTTATTTTTTGAGGGAGATTTTTTGCTACAGGATGCATGTGTTTGCTGGAGAGGCAGAAAGAGAAAGACAGAAAGAAAGAAATCACCTCTCAGAGGGGATGGCCCAGTTGCAATCCCTTCTCCGCCATTCTCCTTCTAGGATCTTGGGCATGCACGCACATGTACCCAGCATGAGTTTGAAGCTGTTGGGTCTGGGAATTGAACCACAGTCGACCATGTGGGAGCCCAGTGACATAACCATTATGCCATGTGCTGGTCCCCCTACTTCCATATTTTATGGAGCTATTTTTTGAAAAAGATAAAATTGCAAATATGACTTTGCCCATCTTATTATTCTTCTGAGGTAAGTTTGCTGAATGGCTTTTAGGGACTATGAGTCAGGTGATGGTGACTGTCTCACCCTGCAGAGCAAATAGGGAAAGGGGGCTGGCTGGCAAGCAATGGCTGAAGGAGAATAACCTCTATATGAGTTAGTGGTGAATATTCATAATTATTCCTTGCAAACGAGGTCCATGATTTCAGACTAGGGTGGCATAGGCTAAGAGTACAAACTTCCAAATTAGGCAAAAATGAGTCCAAACCACAGCTTGTACTACCACGTTCTAAGTGAGTAATGATAGTTTTGTTATTTTCTTCTCTAAACCTCAATATTAGTATTTATTTTAGGGTAATCTTAAAGATTAAGTAAGCCAATGTATATGAAACTCAGTAGAGCACTAACTGAGTAAACTTCTCAACAATAGGAGTTACCTCCCATGAATCAGGACATCTTCCCTTTTTGACATTACTTACATCCCATACCACTAGGCAGCATTAGGCCAACTATAGCACACAGACCAAATCCAGCCCTCTGACTGATTTTGGATGGCTTATGAGCTAAGAATATTTATACATTTATAACTTGCTGAAAGAAGAAAAAAAGAAGAATGATATTTTGCATCATATACAAATGATATGATATTCAAATATATAAATACATAAATATGTATACAGACAACATTCTGCTGGAATGCAGCCACACCCATTATTTATTGTACATATTGAATATGGTTGGGTTTATGCTACAAAGGCAGAGTCGAATAGTAGCCAAAGTTACCAGACGGCCCACAAAGCCAACAATATTCACTATTGGCCCTTCACAGAAAGTTTGCTAACCCATGTGTTCAGAAGTTTCTGAGCATGGACCAAGCATGAAGCAACTTTTCCTTATGCAGGATATGGGAGAATTGCACTCTCTGTCCCTTTCCACATGCTTTGTATAAGTTTTGCTAAAGGAACCATGTGGTTAAGCTGTTCCCTGAAACCCAGGAGGATCATCGGTGATGATGGTGGGCGAGTTAATGCTTAACAATCAGCTTTCTGGAAGGAAAAGAAACCCTAATATGTCATGTTGGTTGATTTCCATGGTTTGAAATTGTTCATGGTCAATTTCAAGCTTCCAACATAACATTAACTGGCTTGAAAAATTCTCATGACTTCAACCATTGGTTCTTGTGAGCCATGCCAGCCAGCTCCATCACACCACTGCCCTTGATCTCTACTGACAGTCTCACTAGTGATCTGCTCCCTGGAACTCTCAGGCTTATCTCTGCAATATGCAGGGGAACTGGCTATTGAATCACCAAGGACAGAGGTATGATTTACATTTCTGTTTGTGGCTTATCTCAGTATGCTATTCATAATTTTCATATTCATTTAAATATTCATATTCTCATCAAATAGGAGAGATTTAACACAGAGAAAAGCTGACACATTCTAGAAAAAGAAAAAAAGAAAAAAACCAGACTCACCTGTCCTCTCACTCAACAATCAACACAGAAGACTTCTGTGACCTATGATGTCTGAGATTTTTCCTCAAATACTAACCAAACAATCCTTTCACAGTGGACACCATCTAGATGTCCTCCAATTCAATTCTGATTCTGTCTACATGCAGATAGCATCCAGTTCCACTTCAGGTGCCTGCTGCAAGCCCTAGGTTTTCTTTACCTATGCTTCTTCTTTTTATTTTTATTGTTTTGAGAGTTTTTTTTTCACTATGGGGTGCGTGTGCTGGCCAGACAGAGAGAGACATAGAGACAGAAAGCAAGAAATCACCCCCCAGGGGGGATGGTCACACCGCAATCCCTTCTCCTCCATTCTCCTCTCGGGATCTTGGGCACACACGCACACGCGCCCAGCGTGAGTTCTAAGCCACCAGGTCCGGGATGTGAACCGTGGTCAACTACATGGGAGTCAAGCGACATAGCCATTATGCTAACTGCTGGTTCCCTTACCTATGCTTCTGACCAAATGGCTATAAGTTGGGGTTCCCTTAAGATCAATTAATTTGCTGGACTTGCTCATAGAACTCAGGGAAACACTTACTAGCATACACCAGTTATTCTAAAGGATATAACAAAAGATACAGTTGAAGAAATGCATAGGGCAAGAAATGTGGGAAGGGGCACAGATCCCATGCCATCTCTAAGTACCCTACCCTCTGGGAACCTCCAGCTATCCAGCTATCTGAAAGCTCTCCAAACTCTGTCCTTTAGGTTTTGTTTATAGTGGCCTCATTATGTATGCATGATTAATTAAATCATTGGCTATTGATGATTCACTTAACCATCAGCTCTTCTTGCCTCTCCAAGGTTGGGGGGCATGACTGAGATGAAAGTCTCACCTTTCTAATCCTGCTTGGTATTTCTGGTGACCAGCCCCATCCTGAAGCTGCCATATATCAAGTTTTTAGCACACAAAAAGACACTTCCAAAGATTTTAAGAGGAAATGGGGACAAGACCAAATACATATTTCACAATATCACACACACACACACACACACACACACACACACACACACGGGAAGAGAACGTGCTATGAGTAAAGATGTCTGAGTGATAGGGGAAGAGATCTGCTCTTTGATTGGGTGAGCTCAGAGATAGCATAGGCACTACAGGTTCATCCATCTTAACCTGTCCCTCTGATGCTGGTCCTTTTCGGAGCATGGCTGAGGGATTGAGCCATAAGATATCTCAGGGTGAGTTTCCAGGGAGGGAGAATAGCAAGTGCAAAGGTCTTGGGTCAATTACTTCTTAATTCACTCCCTCCTCTGTGCTTTCTGTGGGCCCTGACTTTTCAATCCTGGTTTTACTCTTGGTAAGTATTGGGTTGATTGTTTAAGCATTGACTGGCTCTTAGAAGACAGAACTCTATTAGTCTTTGCATCTCCAGTGCCTAGCACAATGCTAGTCACATAGTAAACGTGCAATGAGCAGGACATACAACCTGATTAGTCTAACTCCTTTACCATGCTTATGCTGTGTGTTCTTTCCAGGAATTTGCTTAAGGATTCTGAGTAATCTCATCTCCATGAAGCAAGCACTTACAATGTCCCACTGTCTCTTTCTCCCTCTTTATGCAGATCACTCCTTCCCTCTCTTCATTATTACATGTTGGGGCCAACTTTTCCTCTTCACACATTCCAGGAAAATATTTAAAAGTTAATACAGACAAGCCTAGAAAGGGTTTTTAAACAAGTGTTTCAAGCAGAATGCACAGTTTAGAAGAAATCTGACTGTGATTTTCCACCTTCATATCAAGTCAGAGAGGGAATGGAAGAAATGAGTTAGACTACAATACTCTATTTTATCAATGTGTGAAAATTTTTTTTAAAAAATCAGCTCTGGTCATTGAAAACCATTTGAGTAATTTTCATTTAGTCTTCTTTTCCTTCTTATTTAGGTTGACTGCCAGTCTCATACTTATAACTCTCTCTCCCTCTCTCCTTCCTGTTTCTGCCCAGTCACTTCACCATTTTGTATGTGGGTGTTTTGTTTATAACTTGACATAAAGCCAGGAGTCCTGAATTTGCATGATGAAAAGTCAATTCCAGGCTGTTTTCCTGAGGTTATTGGGGTTGTGCAGGGCCAGCCATAGTAAGAGTAAGAATCTATTTTGGGCAGGAAACACATTGGCTCATAAGGTGTTACTTTTACATTCCTGGTTTTTCTGATTATAACCATACTCCAGAAACATACTTGGATTGAAGCTTATGCATGACATACAAAGTTATGGAGTGTTCTGAACACAGCATAACTTTAGTTTAGTCCACTGGTCATGCCAACAAGCAAGGAAACTTTATACTATAGGTTCCAATTCCCTCTCAGTTTGGACAGAAAGCAAACTTCTGATTTGCTTGTGGTTTGTGTGGTATGTTATTTTGTTCAGAAAACTGGAAGACTTTACTGGGTGACATAGGTAAACACTTGGTTAAGACAAGCATACTAAACCAACTGAAAAATTTATTTAGTTGGACCAATTTCCAATTGTTGACTTTCTCAATGACCCTCAAATAAGGGCCTGGCTGGAACAGAAAATATTTTCTTCTTCTTTACCTTTCCTAATGTGTATGTGTGTATGTAAGTGTGTGTGTGGGGGGGGGAGGGGAGGAGAGGGAGTCTGTATTATTAATGTTAAAACTAAAAAGAAAGGAATTAAGGATTAAGCTTAGGGTTAGGTCAAGGGTTTGAGTTAGGGTTAGTGTTAGCTTAGGTTTGGGGTTTTGGTTAGGGTTTAGGATTAGGGTTAGTTATAGGTCTAGGGTTTGAGTTAGGGTTTGGGGGTATTGTTAGGGTGTAGGATTAGGGTTATGATTATAGTTAGTTTTAGTTTTTGTGTTTGAGTTAGGGTCAGAGTCAGGTTAGAGTTGATGTTTAGGTTAGGGTGTAGGATTAGTGTTTGGATTAGGTCTAGGGTTTGAGTTAGGTTTAGGGATAGGTTAGGTTTGGGATTATGGTTAGGGTGTAGGATTAGAGTTAGGGTTAGAGTTAGGTTTAGTGTTAGAGTTTGAGTTTGAGTTAGGGTCAGGGTTAGGGAAGGGTTGCCATTAGTATTAAGGTGTAAAATTAGGGTTAAGGTGTGGTCTAGGTTTTGAGTTAGGGTTAGGATTAAGATTAGGTTTGGGGTTATGGTTAGGGTGTATGATTAGGGTTAGGGTTAGAGTTAGGTTTAGTGTTTGAGTGAGTGTGCGTAAAGGTCAAGGTTAGGCTTGGGATAATGGTTAGGGTATAGGATTAGGGTTACCGCTCGGTCTAGGTTTTAATTAGGGTTAGGTTTAGGTTAGGTTGGGGTTATGGTGAATTAGGATTAGTGTTAGGGTTTGAGTTAGGTTTATTGTTAGTATTTGAGTTTGGGTCAGGGTTAAGTTAGGTTTGGGGTTAGGTTTAGGGTGTAAGAATAAGGTCAGGGATAGGTCTAGGTTTATTTAGGGTTAGGGTCAGGTTAGGTTTTGGATTATTGGTAGGGTGTAGGATTAGGTTTAGTGTTATAGTTCTGTTTAGTGTTAGGTTGCACGTTAGGATCAGGGTTAGGTTAAGGTTGGCGTTAGGGTTAGAGTGTAGAATTAGTTTTAGGGTTAGGGTTAAGTTAGCCTTGGGATTATGGTTAGGGTGTAAGATTAGGGTTTCTGTTAGAGTTACGCTTAGTGTTAGGGTTTGAGATAGGGTCAGAGTTAGTTTAGGGTTGCTGTTAGGGTTAGGGTGTATGATTAGGGTTAGGGTGAGGTCTAGGTTTTGTGTTAGGTTTAGGGATAGTTTGGGTCTGGGTTATGGTTAGGCTGTAGAATTGCTGTTAGTTTTAGGGTTAGGTTTAGTGTTCGTATTTGAGTTAGGGTTGGGATTAGGGAAGGGTTTGAGTTATGGTTACACTAAACTAAAAAAACACTAACCCTAAACCTAATCCTACACCAAACACTAACCCCAACCCTAAACTAACCATGACCCAGCTCAAATCCTAACACTAAATCTAACACTAACTCTAACATTAATCCTACACCATAACCCTAACCCCAAACCTAACCTAACTCTAACCCTAACACAAACCCTAGAATTTACTCTAACCCTAATCCAACACCCTAATCCTAACCCAACCCTTACCTTATCCTGACCCTAACTTAAACACTGACACTAACACTAACTCTAACACTAACCCTAATCATACACCCTAACCCTAAACCCAAACCTACCTTAACCCTGACCTAACTCAAACCCTAACACTAAACCTTACTCTAACAGTAAACCTAATCCTACACCATAACCCTAACCTCAAACCTAACCTAACCCTAACTCAAACCCGACACCTAAACCTAACCCTATTCATAAACGCTAATACTAACCCCATCCCTGACCTAGCCCTGACCTAACACTAAACCTAACTCTAACCCAAAACCTAATCCTACACACAAACTATAACCGCAAACTTAACCTAACCTTACCCCTAACTCAAACCCTAGAATTAACCATAATCCTAAACCTACACCCTAACCCTAACCCCAACCCAAACCTAACTGTGACCCAGCTAAAACCCAAACTTCAAGACTAACTTTGATCCTAACCCTAACCCTTCACCCTAACCATAACTCCAAACCTAAACTAACCTGAACCCTAACACAAATCCTAGACCTAATTCTAACCCTAATCCTACACCAAAACTCTACCCCAACCCAAACCTAACCCTGAACCTAACTCAAACCCTAACCCTAACCCTAGCACTATCCTTAAACTCTAACAATAACCCTAACACTATCCCTTAATCATAACCCTAACCCTAACCTTAGCACTATCCTTAAACTCTAACCCTAACCCTAACACTATCCCTTAATCCTAACCCTTACCCCAACCCTAACCTACCCCTCAAACTAACTCAAACCCTAACACGAATTCTAACTCTAACACTAACATCAATCCAACACCCTAACCATAACCCCAAACCTAACCTAACACTAACCCTAACTCAAATCCTAGACATAACCCTAACCCTAATCCTACACCCTAATTCTAACCCCAACCCTAAGTTAATCCTGACCCTAATGCACACCCTAACACAAAACCTAACTCTAACCCTAACACTAATTCTACTCCTTAACCGTAACCCCAAACCTACCTTAATCCTAACCTTAACTCAAATCCTAGACCTAACCCTAACCCTATTCCCACACTCTAATCCTAACCACAACCCTTCCCTAACCGTAAGCATAACCCAAACTCTGACACTAAAACTAACTCTAACCCTAACCCTAATCCTACACCCTAACCATAACCTCAAACCTAACTTAACCCTAACCATAACTCAAACCCTAGACCTAACCCTAACCCTAATCCTAATCCCAACCCTAACCTAACCCTGACCCTAACTCAAACCCTAACCCTATACCTAACTCTAACCCTCACTCTATTCCTACACCCTAAACATGAACCCAAACCCTAACCATAACTCAAAGCCTAGACCTAACCCTAACCCTAACCCTAAATCCTAACCCTAACCCCAACCCTAACCTAACCATGACCCAGCTCAAACCTTAACACTAAACCTAACACTAACCCTAACCCTAATCCTAATCCTAAAGCCTAACACTAACTTCAAACCTCCCCTAACTCTAATGCTAACCAAAACCCTAGACCTAACCTTAACCCTAATCCTACATCGTAAGCCTAACCCCACGCTACCCTAACCCTGGCCCTAATGCACACCCTAACACTAAAGCTAAATTTAACCCTAACCCTAATTCTACAACCTAACCATTACCCTAAACCTAACCTAACCCTAACCTTAACTCAAACCCTAGATCTAACCCTAACCCTAATCCTACACCCTAAACCTAACCCCAACCCTAACCTAACCCTTATCCTATCTCAAATCCTAACACTAAATCTAACTCAAACCGTAAACTGAATCCCAAATCCTAACCATAACGAAAACTTAACCTAACCTTAACCTTAACTCAAACCCTAGAGCTAACCCTAACCCTAATCCTATACCCTAACCCTAACCCCAATGCTAACCCTCTAATGACCCTAAATAAAACCTTAACACTAAACCTAACTCTAACCTGAGCCCTAATCCTACACCCTAACCCTAACCCCAACCCCAGCCCTAACCTAACAATGATCCTATCACACACCCTAACACTAAACCTAACTCCAACCCTAATCCTAATCCTACACCCTAACTATAACCCCAAACCTAAACTAACCCTAACCGTAACTCAATCCCTAGGCCTAACCCTAATCTTACACCCTAAACCTAAACTCAACCCAAACCTAACTGTGACCCTAACTCACCCTAACACTAAACCTAACTTTAACTGTAACCCCAATTCTACACCATAACCATAACTCCAAAGCTAAACTAACCCTAAACCTAACTCATACCCTAGACCTAACCCTAAACCTAATCCTAAATCCTAACCCTAACCCCAACCCTAAACTAACCATGACCCAGATCAAAGCCTAACAGAAAACCTAACTCTAACCCTAGCACTATCCTTAAACTCTAACCCTAACCCTAGCACTATCCTTAAACTCTAACCCTAACCCAAACACTCTCCCTAAACTCAAACCCTAAACCTAACCGTAATTCTAATCCTACATCCCAACCCCAACACTAACTTAACACTGACCCTAACTCAAACCATAACAATAAACCTAACTCTAATCCTCACTCAATTCCTACACCCTAACCATAACCCCAATCCTAACCTAACCCTAATCCTAACTAAAACCCTTGACCTAAGCCTATCCCTAATCCTACACCCTAAACCTATCCCCAAACTAACCTAATTCTAACCCTAACCCAAACACTAGCACTAACCTTAACCCTTACACTATCCATTAATCATAACCCTAACCCTAATCCTACACCCTAAACCTATCCCCAAACTAACCTAATTCTAACCCTAACCCAAACACTAGAACTAACCTTAACCCTATTTGTACACCCTAACCTTAACCCCAATGCTAACCTAACCCTGACCCTAACTCAATCCCTGAAACCAAAACTAACTCTAAACCAACCCTAGAGCTACCACCTAACCATAACTCCAAACCTAACTTAACTCTAACCTAACTCAAACCCTAGACCTAAACCTAATCATACACCTAACTCTAACCTCAACCCTAACTTAACCATTACCCAGCTAAAACCTCACACTAAACCTAACTCTAACCATAACCCTAATACTACACTCCAACCAAACCCCAAACCTAACCTAATTCTAACCCTAACCAAAACCCTAGACCTATCACTAACACTAATCCTACACCATAACCCTAACCACCAACCTATCCTAATCCTGACCCTAATCGAAACCAAGACACTAAATCTAACTCTAACCCTAGTCCTACACCTTAACCATAACCACAAACCTAAACTAACCCTAACCCTAATCCTAATCCTACACCATAACCCTAACCCCAACTCAAAGCTAAACCTTACCCTAACTAAAACCCTAACACTAAACCTAAATCTAAACCTAACCCTAATCCTACACCCTAAACATAACCCCAAACCTAACCAGACCCTAACCCTAACTCAAAGCCTAGACCTAACCCTAACCTTACTCTCACAACCTAACCCTAACCCCAACCCTCAGCTAAACATGATCCTAACTCATAACTTAACAATAAACCTAACTCTAATTGTAACCCTAATCCTACACCCTAACCATAACCCCAACCTAACCTAACCCTAACTGAAACCCTAGTCCTAACCCTAACCCTAATCGTACACCCTAACCCAACACAAACCTAACCCTTACCGTAATGCACACCCTAAGTATAACCTAACTCTAACCCTCACTCTATTCCTACATCCTAACCATAACCCCAACCTAACCTAACCCTAACTGAAACCCTAGTCCTAACCCTAACCCTAGCAGTATCCTTAAACTCGAACCCTAACCCTAACCTAACCTAATCCTAACTTAAACCCTAACATTATACCTAACTCTAACCCTCACTCTATTCCTACATCCTAACCATAACCCCAAACCTACACTAACCCTAATACTAACTCAAATCATAGACCTAACCCTAAACCTAATCCTTAATCCTAATCTTACCTCAACCCCAATCTAATTGTGACCCAGCTCAAACCCTAACACTAAACCTAACTCTAACACTAACCATAATCCTACACCTAACCCTAACCCCAAACCTAACCAAACTCTAACATTAACTCAAACCCTCGACCTACCCCTAACCCTAATCCTACACCCTAACATTAACCACAACCCTACTCTAAAACTGACCCTAACCTAAACCCTGACACTAAACCTAACTATAACCCAAATCCCATTCCTACACTTTAATCATAACCTAAACTAACCCTAACTCAAACCCTAGACTTAACCCTAATACTACACCCTAACCCTTACCCCAATCCTAGCCTGAACCTCACCCTAACTCAAACCCTAACACTAAATCTAAACCCATCCCTAATCCTACACCCTAACAATAACCCAAACCTAACCTAACCCTAACCCTAACTCAAACCTTAGACCTAACACTAACCCTAATCCTACACCATAACCATAACCCCAACCATAAACTAACCATGACCCTAACTCAAACTTTAATACTGAACCTAACTCTAATTGTAACCCTAATACTATACCTTAACCATAACCCCAAGCCTAACCTAAACCTAACCCTAACTCATACCTAGACCTAACACTGGTCCTATACCATAACACGAACTCAAACCCTTACTTAACCCTGACTCTAACACACACCTTAACACTAAACCTAACTCTAACCCTAACCCTAATCCTACACCCTAACTCCAACCCGTAAACTAAAGTAGCACTAACCCTAAACCAAACCCTAGACCTATTCGTAACACTAATCCTACACCCTAACTCCAACCCCAAAACTAAAGTAGCACTAACCCTAACCCTAACCCTAACCCTAACCCTAACCCTAACCCTAACCCTAACCCTAACCCTAACCCTAACCCTAACCCTAACCCTAACCCTAACACTATCCCTAAATTATAACCTAACCTAACCTAACCCTAACTCAAACCCTAGACCAAACCCTAAACCCAATTCTACACCATAACCTTAACCACAACCATAACCTAACCCTGACTCTAAATAATTCTACACCATAACCTTAACCACAACCCTAACCTAACCCTGACTCTAAATCAAACCCTAACACTAGACCTAAATCTAACCCTAAAACTAATCTTACACCCTAACCCTAACCTAACCCTGATCCTAACTCTAACCCTCCCCCTAATCCTACACCCTAACACTAACACCAAACCAAACCTAACCCTAACTCAAACACTAAACCTAACCCTGACCATAATACTACACTATAACCATGACCCTAACTCTAACCTAACCCTGATCCTAACTCAAACCATCACCCTAATCCTACACCCTAACACTAACACCAAACCAAACCTAACCCTAACCATAACTCAAACCCTAGACCTAACCCTAACCCTAATCCTACACTCTAACCCTAACCACAACCCTAACCTAACCCAGACTCTAAGTCAAACCCTAACACTAGACCTAAATCTAACCCTAAACCTAATCTTACACCCTAACCCTTACCCCAAACCTAACCTTACTCTAACCCTAACTCAAACACAAAACCTAACACTAACTGCAATTCTACACCCTAACCATGACCCTAATCCTAACCTAACCCTGACTCTAACTCAAACACTAACACCAAACCTAAATTTAACCCTAATCCTAATGTTACACAGTAACCCTAGCCCCAAACAAAACCTAACCCTAACCCTTACTCAAACCCCAGACCAAACCAGAACCCTAATCATACAGCCTAACCCTTACCCCAACTCTAACATAACCCTGACCCTAACTCAAACCCTAACACTAAATGTAACTCTAACCCTCACCCTAATCCCACACCATAACCCTAAACCGAAATCAAACCTAACCCTTGATCAAAGCATAGAACTAATCCTCACCCTAATCCTACACCCTAACCCTAATCCCAACCCTAACCTAACCAGGACCCTAACACAAACCATAACACTAAACCTAACTCTAACACTAAACCTAATCATAAATGCTAACCCCAACCACAAACCTAAACCTAACCCTAACTGAAAGCCTAGACCTAATCCTAAACCAAATCTTACACTATAATCCTAACCCCAAACCTAACCTAACCCTAACAATAACTCACACTAGACCAAACCCTAATCCTAATCCTACAACCTAACCCTAACCCCAACCCTATCCTAACCCTGACTCTAACTCAAACCCTAACACTAAACCTAAATCTAACTCTAACCCTAATCTTATACCCTAACTCTAACGCCAAACCTAACTTAACTCTAACCCCAACTCAGACACTAGACCTAACCCTAACGCTAATCCTACACCCTGACCCTAATGCCAACTCTAACCTAACCCTGAACCTGACTCAGACCCTAACACTAAACCTAACTCTAACCCTAACCCTAATCCTACAAACTAACCTTAAACCCAACCCAAACCTAACCCTACCACTAACTGAATCCCTAGCCCTAACACTAATACTAATCCTACACCTTAACCCTAATCCGAACTCTAACCTAAACTGGACCCTAGCTCAAACCCTAAGACTAAAACTAAATCTAACACTAACCCTAATCTTACGCCCTAACCCTAACTCCAAGCACAGGTTAACCCTAACCCTAACTCAAACACTAGACCTAACCCTAACCTTAATCCTACAGTCTAACCTTAACACCAACCCTAACATAACCCTGACTCTAACTCAAACCCTAACATTAAACTTAAATCTAACCCAAACACTAATCTTACACCCTAACCCTAAACCCAAACCTAAGCTAACCCTAACCCTAACTCAAGCACTAAACCTAACCCTTACCCTAATCCTACATACTATCCTTAACCCATACACTAACATAACCCTGACTTGAACTCAAACCCTAAAATTAAACCTAAAAACATAATCATAACTCTAACTGTTAGGGGTAGGGTTAGATTTAGGGTTAGAGTTAGAAGTCAGTGTTAGGGTTAGGGTTGGGGTTTGGGTTATGGCTTGGGTTAGAGTTAGGTTTAGGGCTCGGGGTGAGGTTTAGGGTTAGGGGTTAGGTTAGGGTTATGGTTAGGGTTATGGTAGGATTAGTGTTATGGTAAGATTTGGGGTTAGGGCTAGGGTTAGAGGTGAAAGTTAGGGTTAGTTTTCAGGTTAGGTTGGTGGTTTTGGTTAGCATTATGGTTAGGGTTAGGAGTTAGGGTTCGGGTTATGATTAAGGGATAGTGTTAGGATTAGGGTTAGAGTTTAAGGATAGTGCTAGGGTTAGGGTTATGGTAGGGTTACAGTTAGGGTTAGATTTAGGTTCAGGATTATGGTTGGGGTGAAGATTAGGTTTAGGGTTCGGGTGTGGGTCACGGTTTTGGTTAGTGTTACGGTTAGGGTTAGGAGTTAGGGTTCTGTTTAGTGGTGAGGGTTAGGGTTAGAGATATGGTTACAGTAGGGTTAGTGTTAGGGTTAGGTTTAAGTGTTAGGATTTGGCTTAGGGTTAGGGTTACGGTAAAGTTACAGTTATGGTTAGATTTAGGTTTAGGATTAGGGTTAAGGGTGAGGATTAGGCTTAGTGTTCAGGTTTGGGTCACAGTTTTGGTTAGTGTTATAATTACAATTAGGAGTTAGGGTTAGGTTTAGTGGTGAGGGTTAGGGTTAGGGTTATGGTTATGGTTATAGTAGGGTTAGTGTTAGGGTTATACTTAGGTTTAGGGCTAGGATTAGGGGTGAGGATGAGGGTTAGAGTGAGGGTCTGGGTTAGACTTAAATTTGGATGAAGGGTGGCGGTTAAGTTTAGGGGTTGGGGCTAGGGTTGGGTAATAGGCTTTAGGTTAAGGTCAGGGTTAGGACTACGGTAGGATTTGGGCTAGGGTTATATTTATGGTTAGGGTTAGGGGCGAGTGTTAAGGTTAGGATTGGGGTTTGGGTTATGGTCTGGGTTAGAGTTAGGATTAGGGCTCAGGGTGAGGTTTAGGGTTAGAGGTTAGGGTTATGGTTATGTTTAGGGTTATGGTAGGGTTAGTTTTATGGTTAGATTTGGGGTTAGGGCTAGGGTTAGGGGTGAGGGTTAGGGTTAGTTTTTGGACTAGGGTGATGGTTTAGGTTAGTGTTACGGTTAGGGTTAGGTGTTAAGGTTAGGTTTAGGCATTAGGAATCGGCTTAAGGATAGGGTTACGGTAAAGTTACGGTTAGGGTTAGATTTAGGTTCGGGATTAGGAGTAGGAGTTAGGGTTAGGGTTAGAGTTCGGGTTTGGGTCATGGTTTCGGTTAGTGTTACGGTTAGGGTTAGGAGTTAGGGTTCAGTTTAGTGGTGAGAGTTAGGGTTAGGGTTACGGTTACCATAGGGTTAGTGTTAAGGTTAAATCTAGGTTTATGGCCACAGTTAGGGATGTGGGTGAGGGTTAGGGTGAGGGTCTGGGTTAGGCTTAAATTTGGGTGAAGGGTAATGATTAGATTTAGGGGTTGGGGTTAGTGTTGGGAGATAAGTTTAGGGTTAGGGTCCGGGTTAGGGCTATGGTAGGGCTAGGGGTAGGGTTAGATTTAGGGTTAGGGTTAGAAGTGAGTGTTAGGGTTAGGGTTGGGGTTTGAATTAGGGTTTGGGTTAGGGTTGGGTCTGGGTCAGGGTTAGGGGTAAGGTTGAGGGTTAGGGCTACGGTTCGGGTTAGGGTATGGTGAGTGTTATGGTTAGATTTAGGATCAGGGCGAAGGTTATGAGTGAGGGTTTGTGTTAGATTTCGTGTTAGGTTGAGGGTTTTGGTTAGCGTTACGGTTAGGCTTAGGCCTACCCCTGACCCCAAAATTAACCCAAACTCTAACCCAAACCCCAACCCTGACCCTAACACTCACCCCAAACCTTAACCCACAATCTAACCCTATCCCTAACCCTACCATAACCCTCATCCTAACCCTGATTCTATCACCCAACCCTAACCCAAACCCCTAAACAAAATGGTCACCCTTCACCCTTAGGGCCTAGCATGGACCCTAACCCTACCCCTTGCCTTAAACCTAAATTTAACCCTAACACTCACCCTCCTGTCACCAGAACCTGAACACTAACCCTAGCCTTGTCCACTCAACCTTACCCTAACTTCCCTAAAAGTAACACTAACCGAAACTGTTGCCCAAACATGAACCCTAAGCCTAATTATCACCCCTGACCCTCGTCCCAAGCCTAAATCGAACCCTAACCATAACCATACCGTAAGCCTAACCGTCAACCTAAGCCTCACACTGAAACCAAACACTAACGCCTTATCCTAACTGTAATGCTAACTGAAACCATCAACCTTACCCAAAAACTAACCCTAACCCTCACCCCTAACCCTCACCCTGACCCTAAATCTAACCATAACACTCTCCTTACCATAACCCGACCCATAACCCTAACCCTAGCCCCTAACCCTCAACCTCATCCCTAATTCTGACCCTGACACCGACCCTAACCCAAACCCTAACACAAATCCTAACCCTGACCATAACACTCACCTCTAACCCTCATCATCAATCTAACCCTACCCCTAACCCTACCGTAACCCTCACCCTAACCCTGACCCTCTCGCCCAACCCTAACCTGGACCCCTAATCCTAACGTTAGGTCACCCTTCACCCTGACTGGAGCCTAGCCGGACCTTAAGCTTACCCTCACCCTCACACCTACCACTCACCCTAAACCTAAATTTAACCCTAACACTCACCCTCCTGTCACCAGAACCCGAACCCTAACCCTAGCCCTGACCACTCAACCTTACCCTAACTCCTGGCCCTAACTGTAACACTAACCAAAACTGTCGCCCAAACATGAACCCTAAGTCTAATCCTCACCCCTGACCCTCCTGCCAAGCCTAAATCGAACCCTAAACGTAACCCTACCGTAAGACTAACCCTAACAATAACCCTCATGCACAAACAGAACCCTAACTTCTAACCCTAACCATAATGCTAACCGAAACCCTCAACCTAACCTGAAAACTAACCCTAACTCTCACCCCTAACCCTCGACCACACCCTAAATCTAACCATAACACTCACCCTACCATAACACAAACCGTAACCCTAACCCTAGCAACTAACCCTCAACCTCACTCCTATCCCTGACCCTGATCCGACCCTAACCCAAACTCTAACCCAAACACCAACCCTGACCCTAACACTCACCCCTAACCCTAATCGTCAATCTAACCCTACCCTTAACCCTCCCATAACCCTCACACTAACCCTGACCCTATCGCCCAATCTTAACCCAGACCCCTAAACCTAATGGTCACCCTTCACCCCGACTGAAGCCTAGCCCACACCCTAACCCTACCCCTCACCCTTACACCTATCGCTCGCCCTAAACCTAAATTTAACCCTAAACTCACCCTCCTGTCACCAGAACCAGAACCCTAACCCTAGCCATGACCACTCAATCTCACCCTAACTCCTGGCCCTAACCATAACACAAACCAAAACCATACCCCAACACAAACCCTAAGCCTAATCCTCACCCTGATCCTCTTCCCAAGCCTAAATGTAACCCTAACCGCAACCCTACCATAAGCCTAACCATAACCCTAAGCCTCGTGCAGAATCAGAACTCTGACCCTCCTCCTAAACCTAAATCAAACCCTAGCTGTAACCCTACTGAAAGCATAACCCTAACCCTAAGCCTCACATTGAAACCAAACGCTAACGTCTAACCCTAAATGTAACAATAACCGAAACCATCAACCTAACACGAAAACTAACCCTAACCCTCATCCCTAACGCTCGCCCTGACCCTAAATCTAACCATAACACTCACCATAACCGTAACCCTAACCCTAGCCCCTAACCCTCAACCTCACCCCTAACCCTGACCCTGACCCCGACACTAAACCAAACCCTAACCCAAACCACAACCCTGACCCTAAAACTCACCCCTAACCCTAACCCTCAATCTAACCCTACCCCTAACCATATCGTAATCCACACCCGAAACTTGACCATATTGCCCAGACTTAACCTGGACCCCTAAACCTAATGGTCACCCTTCACCCTGACTAAAGCCTACCCCAGACCCTAACCCTAACTCTCACCCTCACACCTACCCATCACCCTGAACCTAAATTTAACCCTAACACTAACACTAATGTCACCAGAACCTGAACCCTAAGCCTAGCCCCAACCACTCAACCTTACCCTAACTCCTGGCCATAACAGTAACACTAACAGAAACTGTAGCCCAAACACGAACCCTAAGCCTAATCTTCAGCCCTAATACTCCTCCCAATCCTAAATCGAACCCTAACCGTAACCCTACAGTAAGCCTAACCCTAACCCTTACCCTAACGACGAAACCTAACCCTAACACCTAGGATTTGGTTTAGGAGTGAGGATTAGGCTTATTGTTCGGGTTTGAGTCACGGTTTTGGTTAGTGGTACAGTTAGGTTTAGGAGTTAGGGTTCAGTTTAGTGGTGAGGGTTAGGTTTAGGGTTAGGGTTAGGGTTACAGTAGGGTTAGTGTTAGGGTTAAATTTAGGTTTAGGGCCAGGGATAGGGGTGAGGGCTAGGGTGAGGGTCCTGGTTAGGCTTAAGTTTGGGTGAAGGATGATGGTTAGGTTTAGGGGTTGGGGTTAGGGTTGGGCGATAGGTTAAGGGTTATGGTCAGGGTTAGGTCTATGGTTGGGTTAGGAGTAGGGTTAGATTTAGGGTTAGGGTTAGGGGTGAGTGTTAGGGTTAGGTTTGGGGTACATGTTATGGTTTGGGTTAGGATTAGGATTAGAGTTTGGGGTGAGATTTAGAGTTAGGGGTTAGGGTTATGGTAGGGTTAGTGTTATGGATAGATTTGGGGTTAGGGCTAGGGTTATGGGTGAGTGTAAGGGTTAATCGTTGGGTTAGGTCGAAGGTTTTGGTTAGTGTTACATCTAGGGTTAGGTGCTAGGGTTAGGATTAGGCGTTAGGATTTGGCCAGGGGTAAGGTTAAGGTAGGGTTACGGTTAGGGTTACATTTTGATTTAGAATTAGGGTGTGGGTGAGGATTATGCTTAGGGTTTGGGTTTGTGTCATGGTTTCCGTTAGTGTTCCGGTTATGGTTAGGAGTTAGGTTTCGGTTTAGTGGTGATGGTTAGGCTTAGGGTTAAGGTTATGGATACAGTAGGGTTAGTGTTAGGGTTAAATTTAGGTTTAGGGTTAGGGTTAGGGGTGAGGGAGAGGGTTAGGGTGAGTGTCTTGGTTAGGTTGAAGTTTGGGTCAAGAGTGACGGTTAGGTTTAGGGGTTGGGGTTAGGGTTGGGAGATAGGTTTAGGGTTAGGGTCAGGGTTAGGGCTACGGTAGGGCTAGGGGTAGGTTTAGATTTAGGTTAGGGTTAGGGGTGAGTTTTAGGGTTAGGGTTAGGGTTTGGGTGATGGTTTGGGTTAGGTTTAGGCTTAGGGATTGGGGTGAGTTTTAGGGTTAGGGATTAGGGTTAGGGTAACAGTTAGGGTTATGGTAGTGTGAGTGTTATGGTTAGATTTAGGGTCAAGGCTAAGGTTAGATGTGAGGGTTAGGGTCAGTTTTTGGGCTATGTTTACGGTTTTGGTTAGCATTACGGTTAGGGTTAGGTTTTAGGGTTAGTTTTTGGCATTAGGCTTAGACTTATGGTTAGGCTTAAGGTAGGGTTACGGTTAGGATTAGATTTAGGTTTAGGATTAGAGTCAGGGGTGATGATTAGGCTTAGGGTTCAGGTTTGGGCTATGGTTTCAGTTAGTGTTATGGTTAGGGTCAGGAGTTAGGGTTAAGTTTAGTGGTTAGGGCAAGGGTTAGGGTTCTGGTTATGGTTACAGGAGGGTTAGTGTTAGGGTTAAATTTTGGTTTAGGGAGAGGTTTAGGGGTGATGTTTAGGGTTAGCATTTGGGTCTGGGCTAGGCTTAAGTCTGGGTGAAGTGTTACGGTTAGGTTTAGGGTTCAGGGTTAGGGTTGGGCGATAGCGTCAGGGTTAGGGTTACAGTAGGGTTAGGGTTGTGGCTAGATTGAGGGTTAGGGTTAGGGGTGAGTGTTAGGGTAAGGGTTGAGATTTGGGTTGTGGTTTAGTTTAGGGTTATGGTTAGGTTTAGGGGTTAGGTTTAGCGTTAGGGGTTATGGTTATGGTTATGGTTATGGTTACGGTAGCGTGAGTGTTATGGTGAGATTTAGGATAAGTCAAGGGTTAGGGGTGAGGGTTAGGGTCAGTTTTCAGGTTATGTTTACATTTATGGTTAGCATTACGGTTATGGTTAGGTGTTAGAGTTAGGTTTTGGCATTATGCTTTGGGTTAGGGTTAGGCTTACAGTACAGCTACGGTTAGGGTTAGATTTAGGATTAGGGTCAGGGGTGAGGATTAGGCTTAGGGTTCGGGTTTGGGCCATGGTTTTGGTTAGTGTTACATTTAGGGTCAGGAGTTAAGGTTAGGTTTAGTAGCTAGGGCTAGGGTTAGGGTTCGAGATCTGGTTACAGGAGGGTTAGGGTTAGGGTTAAATTAAGGTTTAGGGTGAGGGTTAGGGGTTAGAGTTAGGTTTAGGGTCCAGGCTAGGCTTAAGTGTGGGTGAAGGGTTACAGTTAGGTTTAGGAGTTAGGGTTAGGGTTGGGCGATAGGGTCAGTGTTAGGGTTAGGTTTAGAGGTGAGTGTTAGGGTTAGGGTTGGGGTTTGGGTTATGGTTTGCTTTAGGGTTAGGTTTAGGATTAGGGTTTAGGGTTACAGTTAGGGTGATAGTAGGGTGAGTGTTATGATTAGATTTATGGTCAGGGCTAGGGTTAGGGGTGAGGGTTAGGGTTTGTTTTCAGGGTTTGTTTATGGTTTGGGCTAATGTTATGGTTAGGGTTAGGTTTTAGGGTTAGGTTTAGGCATTAGGATTAGGGTTAGGGTTAGGGTTATGGTAGGGTTATGGGTTAGGGTTAGATTTAGGTTTAGGATTAGGGTTATGGGTGAGGATTAGGCTAACGGTTTTGGTTTGGGTTACAGTTTTGCTTAGTGTTATGGTTAGAGTTTGGAGTTTTGGTTAGGTTCAGTTTTTAGGGTTAGGGTTAGGTTTATGGTTACAGTAGGGTTAGTGTTAAGGTCAACTTTAGGTTTAGGGCTAGGGTTATGTATGAGGGTTAGTGTTAGCCTCCGGTATAGGCTTAAGTTTGGGTGAAGGGTTATGGTTAGGTTTTGGGGTTAGTGTTAGGGTTGGGCAATAAGTTTAGGGTTAGGTTTTCAGTCTCATTAGGGTTAGGGTAAGATTTAGGATTCAGGTTAGGGGTGAGTGTTAGGGTTAGGGATGAGGTTTGGGTTATATTTTGGGTTATGAATATGGTTAGGGTTAGGGGTTAGGTTTAGGTGTTTGGGTTAGGGTTATGGTTATGGTGAGGGTAGGTTGAGTGTTATGGTTAGGTTTAGGGTTAGGGCTAGGGTTAGGGGGGAGGGGTAGGGTTAGTGGTTGGGGTTAGGGGTTAGGGATAGAGTTAGGGTTAGGGTTAAGGGATAGTGTTAGGGTTAGGGATAAGGTTTAAGGATAGTGCTAGGGTTAGGGTTAGAGTGTAGGGATAGTGTTAGGGTTAGGGATAAGGTTTAAGGATAGTGCTAGGGTTAGGGTTAGAGTTTAAGGATAGTGCTAGGGTTAGGATTAGGGTTAGGCATGAGGATTAGGCTTAGGTTCGAGTTTGGGTTACAGTTTTGGTTAGTGTTACAGTTAGGGTTAGGGGTTAGGGTTAGGTTTAGTGGTTAGGGTTAGAGTTCAAGTTATGGTTACAGTAGGTTTAGTGTTGGGGTTAATGGCTAGGGTTAGGGTCAGGGTTAGGCTTAAGTTTGGGTTAAGAGTTACAGTTCATTTTAGGGGTTTTCTGTTAGGGTTGGGTGATAGGGTTAGGGTTCTGGTTAGGATTAGGGTTAGTGTTACAGTAGGGTTAGAGTTAGAGTTAGAATTAGAGTTAGAGTTAGGATTAGGGTTAGGGTTGGGGTGAGGGTTAGTGTTACGGTAGGGATTTGGGTTATGTTTTGGGTTAGGGTTATAGTTAGGGTTAGGGGTTAGGTTTAGGTTTAGGGGTTAGGAATAGGGTTATGGATAGGGTAATTGTGTAAGAGTAAGGTTTCTGCATTAGGATTAGGGTTAGAGTTAGGTTTAGAGTTAATAGGATTATGGATAGGGTGATTGTGTAAGAGTAAGGTTTCTGCGTTAGGATTAGGGTTAGAGTTAGGTTTAGAGTTTGGTTACTGTTAGGGTTAGATTTAGGTTTAGGATTGGGGTGATGATTAGGCTTAGGGTTCAGGTTTGGGTTACGGTTTTGGTTAGTGTTATGGTTAGGTTAGGACTTAGGGTTAGGTTTAGTGGCTAGGGTTTGGGTTTGGTTGGGGTTATGGTTACAGTAGGGTTAGTGTTAGGGTTAAATTTAGGTTTAGCGTGAGGATTAGGGCTGAGGGTTAGGGTTAGGCTTAGAGTTAGGTTTAGTTTTAGGGTTTGAGTTAGGATCCGGGTTAGGTTAGGATTGTGGTAAGGTTTAGGGTGTAGTATTAGTATTAGGGTTAGGTCCAGGGTTTGAGATAGGTTTCAGGTTAAGTTAGGTTTGTGGTAAGGGTTAGGGTGCAGGATTAGGGTTAGTGTTAGATTTAGTTTTACTGTTAGGGTTTGAATTATGTTCCAGGTTAGGTTAGGGTTGTCATTAGGGTTATAGGGTAGGATTAGGTTTAGTGTTAGGGTTTGAGTTAGGGTCTGGGTTAGGTTAGTGTTGGGGTTAGGTTGAAGGATTATTGTTAGTGTTAGGTCTAGTGTTTGAGTTAGTGTTAGGGTTAGATTAGGTTTGGTTTAGGATTACGGTGTTCTATTAGGGTTTGGGTTAGATTTAGGTTTACTGTTAGGGTTTGAGTTAGAGTCAGGGTGAGGTTAGGGTTGGGGTTAGGGTTTGGGTATAGGATTAGAGTTAGGGTTCAGTCGATGTTTTGATTTATGTTTAGTGTTAGTTTATGTTTGGGGTTAGGGTTACAGTGTAGGATTAATTTTAGGGTTAGTTAGGTGCAGTGTTAGGGTTTGAGTTAGGGTAATGCTTCAGTTAGAGTTGAGGTAATCGTTAGGGTGTAGGATTCGGGTTATGGTTAGGTGTAGGGGTTGAGTTATGGTTAGGGTTAGGTTAGGTTTGGTTTAGTGTTAGGTTGTAAGATTAGGATTGGGGTTATATTTAGGTCTAGTGTTAGGGTTTGAGTTAGATTAAGGGTTTGTTTAGGGTTGGGGTTACAGCTAGGGTGTAAGATATGGGTTAGTGTTATGTCTAGAGTTTGAATTAGTGTTAGGGGTAGGTTAGGTTTGGGGTAAGGGTTAGGGTGTAGGATTAGGGTGAGGGTTCGGTATAGGGTTTTAGTTAGGGTTAGGGTTAGTTCAGGTTTGGGGTAGGGTTATGGCTTAGGATTAGGTTTAGGGTTAGATTTAGGTTTAGTGTTAGGGTTTGAGTTAGGGTCAGGGTTTGGATAGGGTTGCTGTTAGGGTTAGGGTGTAGGATTAGAGTTAGGGTTAAGACTAGAGATTGAGTTAGGGTTAGAGTTAGGTTTAGTTTGGGGTTAGGATTATGGTGTAGGATTAGTGTTAGGTTTATAGTTCAGATTAGTGTTCAGGTTTTAGTTAAGGTCAGGGTTAGGTTAGGGTTGGAGTTAGGGTGTAGGATTAGGGTTAAAGTTAGGCCTAGTGTTTCAGTTAGGGCTAGGTTAGGCTTGGGGTTAGGGTTAGGGTGTAGGATTAGGGTAAGGTTTAAGTCTAGGGTTTGTGTTAGGGTTATGGTTAGGTTAGGTTTTGGCTAAGGTTAGGGTGTAAGATTAGGGTTAGGATTAGATCTAGCTTTAGTGTTAGGGTTAGAGATAGAGTCTGGTTTAGGTTAGAGTTGTGGTTAGGGTTAAGGTGTAAGATTTGGGTTAGGGTTTGGTCTAGTGTCTGAGTTAGGGTTAGGTTAGGATTGGGGTTAGGGTTAGGGTGTAAAATTAAGGGTAGGGTTAGATTTAGGGTTAGTGTTGGGATTAGAGTTAGGGTGTAGGATTTTGATTAGGGATAGGGTTAGTTTTAGGTTGTAGGATTAAAGTTAGTGTTAGATTTATGTTTAGTGTTAGGAATTGATTTAGAGTCAGGGTTAGTTTAGGGTTGGGGTTAGGGTGTAGAATTAGGGTTACAGTTTGGTCTATGGTTTGAGTTAGGATTAGGGTGAGGTTAGGTTAAGGGCTAGGGTTATGGTGTAGGATTAGGGTTAGGCTTAGAGTTAGGTTTAGTGTTAGGGTTTGAGATATGGTAAGGTTTAGTTTAGGGTTTGGGTTAGTGGTAGGGAGTAGGATTTGTGTTAGGTTTAGGTCTAGTGTTTGAGTTACAGTTAGGTTTAGGATAGATTTGGGGTTAGGGTTAGGGTGTAAGATGAGGGTTACAGTTAGATTTAGGTTTAGTGTTAGGGTTTGAGTTAGAGTCACAGTTAGGTTATGGTTGGGGTTAGGTTTAGGGCGTAGGATTTGGGTTAGGGTTAGGTCTATGGTTTTAGTTAGGGTTAGGTTTGGTTTCGATTTAGGGTTAGGGTGTAGGATTAGGGTGAGGGTTAGAGTTAGGTTTAGTGTTAGGGTTTGAGTTAGGGTCAGGGTTAGGTTAGGGTTGGGATTAGGGTTAGGGTGTTGGATTAGGGTTAAAGTTAGGTCTAGTGTTTCAGTTAGAGTTGGGTTTGGTTAGGTTTGGGGTTAGGGTTAGGCTGTAAGATTAGGGTTAGTGTTAGATTTAGTTTTAGTGTTATTGTTTGAGTTAGAGTCTGGTTTAGGTTAGAGTTGGGGTTAAGGTTAGGGTGTAGGATTAAGATAAGGTTTAAGTCTAGAGTTTGAGTTAGGGTTAGGATTAGGTTAGGTTTTAGTTTAGGTTTAGAGTGTAGGGTTATGGTTAAGGTTTGAGTTAGGATTAGGTTTAGGTTACAGTTGGGGTTAGGGTTAGGGTGTAGGATGAATGTTAGGGTTTGGGTTTGAGTTAGGGTTAGCATTAAGGTTAGTGTTAGTGTTAGTGTTTTATCTAGTGATAGCTTGAGTTTAGGTTTGGGGTTAGGTTTATGGCATATAATTAGGGTTAGAGCTAGGGTTTGAGTTAGGTTTAGGGTTTGGTTAGAGTAAGGGTTAGTGTTAGGTTGTAGGATCAGGGTTAGGGTTAGAGTTATGGTTAGGGTTAGTTTAGGTTTGGGGTTAGGGTGTAGAATTAGGGTTAGGATAAAAGTTAGAGTTTGAACTAGGTTTAGGTTAGGGATGAGGTTGGGGTTAGGGTGTACAATTAGGTTTGGTTTAGGGTTAGGGTTTTAGTTAAAGTTAGGATTATGTTAGGGTTGGGGTTAGGGATAGGGTGAAGGATTAAGGTTAGAGTTAGGGTTAGTGTTAGGATTTGAGTTAGGGTTAAGGCTAGGTTAGGGTTAGGGTTAGGGTTAGGTTAGGGTTTGGCGTTAGGGTTAGGGTTTAGGATTAGGATTAGGGTAAGTGTTAGGGTTAGGGTTTGAGTTAGGTATAGGGTTAGGGTGTAGGATTAGGTTAGGGTTAGGGTTAGCTTTGGGTTTTGAGTAAGGGTTAGGGGTAGGGTGTAGGATTCAGGCTAGGGTTAGGGTTTGATTTTTGGTTAGGGTTAGGTAAAGTTTTGAGTTAGGATTGGGGGTAGGATTAGGGTTAGGGTTATGGATTGAGTTTGGTTTAGGTAGAAGTCACAGTTGGAGTTAAGATTAGTGTGTGGTATTAGGTTTAAGGTTAGGATTGGGGTTAGGTTTAGGGTTTGAGTTAGATTTAGGGTTAGGTTAGGTTTGGGGTTAAGTTTAGAGTGTAGGATTAGGTTTAGGGTTAGGGTTAGGGTTTGAGTAAGAGTTAGTGTTAGGTTGGGTTTGGTTTTAGAGTTAGGGTGTGGATTATGATTAGGGTTAGTGTTAGAGTTAGGGTTAGTGTTAGGGTTTGTGTTATGTTAGGGTTTATGTTAGGGTTGGGGTTAGCATTAGGGTTTATGTTTAGGGTTAGGGTTTGTTTTAGGGTTTGTGTTAGGGTTAGATTAGGGTTGGGGTTAGTGTTAGGGTATTGGATTAGAGCTAGGTTTATTGTTAGGGTTAGATTTTGAGTTAGGGTTAGGGTTGGGTTCGGGTTGGAGTTTGGGTTAGGGTGTAGGATTAGGGCTATTTTTAGGGTTAGGGTTAGGGCAAGGGTTTGAGTTAGGGTTAGGGCTAGGTTACGTTTGTTGTTAGGTTTAGAGTGTAGGATTAATGTTAAGAGTTTGTGTTAGTGTTAGGGTTTGAGCTAGAGACAGGGATAGGTTAGGTTTGATGTTAGGGTTAGGGTGTTGGATTTGGGTTGGGCTTAGGGTTAGGGTTAGGTTTTCTGTTAGGGTTATGGTTACATTAATTTGGGGTTAGGGGTTACGTTAATTTGAGCTCAGGTTACGTTAATTTAGGGTGTAGGGTTAGGGTGTAGGATTAGGGTTCGGGTTTGGGTTACGGTTAGGATTTGATTTAGGGTTAGGATTATGTAAGGTTTGTGTTTAGGTTTAGGGTGCAGGGTTAGGGTTAGGGTTAGAGTTAGTATTAAGGTTTGAGTTAGGGTTAGGTTTCAGTTAGGGTTGGGGTTAGGGTTAGGGTGAAGGATTAGGGTTAGGTTTTGTGTGAGGGTTGAGTTTTGAGTTAGGGTTAGGTTATGACTGGGGTTAGGCTTTAGGATTAGGGTTAGGATTAGTGTTAAAGTTAGGAATAGGGTTAGGTTAGGATTGAGTTTAGTCTTAGGGTGTAGGATTAGGTTTAAGTTTAGGATTAGGGTTAGGGTTTGAGTTACAGTTAGGATTTGGTTAAGTTTTGTGTTATGTTTAGGTTGTAGGATTAGGGTTAGAGTTTGGGTTAGGATTAGGGTTTGAGCATGGGATGGGATTAGGTTAGGTTTGTGGTTAGAGTTATTGTATGGGCTTAGGGTTAGGTTTAGGGTTAGGTTTTGAATTTGGGTTAGGGTTAGAGAGAGGTTGGGGTTAGGGTTAGGGTGTAGTATTAGGTTTAGTGTTAGGGTTGGGATAGGGTTAGGGTTAGGGTTAGGCTTTGACTCAGGGATAGAGTCAGGGAGAGGTTAAGGTTAGGGTTAGGGTTTGATTTAGGGTTAGGTAAGGCTTTGGGTTAGTGTTATGGTCAGAGTATAGGATTACAGTTAAGGTTAGCATTTGAGTTAGTGTTAGGATTCTCTCAGGTTTCAGGTTAGGGTTAGGGTGTAGGACTAAGGTTAGTTTTAGGGTTAGGCTTAGGTTATGATTGTGGTTAGAGTTAGGGTGTAGGATTAGGGTTAGTTTAGGGTTAGTGTTTGAGTTAGGATTAGGTTTAGGTTAGGGTTGTGGTTAGGGTTATGGTGTAGAATTAGGGTTAGGGTTAGTGTGTAGGATTAGGGTTATGGTTAGGGTTATGGTATAGAATTAGGGTTAGGGTTAGTGTTTCAGTTAAGGTTATGGTTATGTTATTGTTGGGGTTACGGTTAGTGTTAGGGTGTTGTATTAGGGATTATGTTAGGGTTGGGGTTAGGTTTGGTTTGGGCTTAGCTTTAGTGTGTAGGATTAGGTTTAGTGTTAGTGTTAGGGAAATGGTTTCATTTAGGGTTAGTTTTAGGGTTAGGGTTTGAGTGAGGGTTAGGGTTTTGTTTGTGTTGTGGTTAGTGTTAGGGTGTAGGAATATGGTTAGGGTTAAGTTAGGGTTAGGTTAGATTTAGGGTAAGGGTAAGGGTTAGGATTTGCATGTAGTATTAAAGTTAAGGTTACCTTTAGGGTTAGGGTGTCAGTTAGGCTTAGCATTAGGTTAGGTTTGGGGTTAGGTTTAGGTTATAGGATTATGGTTAGTTTAATGTTAGTCTTTGAATTAGGGTTAGTGCTGGGTCAGGCTTGGGTTTAGGGTTAGGGTGTAGGAATATGGTAACATTTAGGGTTAGGCATTGAGTTAGGGTTAGTGTAAGGTTGAAATTTGGGGTAGGGTTAGGGTTAGGTTTGTCTTCGGTTTAGGTTTAGGGTTAGGATTAGGTTAGTTTTGGGGTTACTGTTAGTGTGCAGGATTAGGGTTAGGCTTATGGTTAGGGTTAAGGTTTGAGTTAGGATTAGGGTTAGCATTAGGTTAGCTTTCAAGTGTAGGATTAGGGTTAGTGATAGGGTTAGGCTTTGAGTTAGGGTAATGGTTAACTTGAGGTTGAGGTTAGAGTTAGGGTATAGGGTTAGGGTTAGGGTTTGTGTTAGGGTTTGAGGTAGAGTTAGGGTGAGGTTAGATTTGGGGTTAGGGTTAGGCTTTGAGTTAGGGTTAGGTTGAGGTTAGGGTTAAGGTCAGGATGTAGCATTATGGTTAGTGTTAAGGTTAGCGTTTGAGATAGAGTTAGGGTGAGGTTAGTTAGGGGTTAAGATTAGGGTGTAGGATTAGGGTTAGGGTTAGGGGTTTATATAGGATTAGGATCGTGGTTAGAGTTAGGGTTTGGGTTAGTGCTATGGTTAGCATTAGGATTAGTTTAGGGTTACAGTTTAGCATTAGGTTAGGGATAGGTCTAGGGATTGAATTAGATTTAAGATGAGATTAGGGTTGGAGTTGGGGTTAGGGTTTAGGTTTAAGTTAAGGTTAGGGTTATGGTTTCAGTTAGGGTTAAAGTTAGGTTAGGGTTGGGGTTATGGTTATGGTTAGGGTTACAGTTATGATTTGAGTTAGGGTTAAGGTTAGTTTAGGGTAGGGGTTAGGGTTAGAGTGTAGGATTAGGGTTAGGGTTAGGATTTTTTTTATTATCATCATAATCTTGTTTATATTAGATTGGATTACATATAACTTTACAGTGTATTACATTGCTTGTTCAAAAGAGAATGCCATGCATGTCAGTCAATACAGAGACATTAATCTCCCTACTTTGAGTTAGGGTCAGGATTAAGTTATGGGTTGGGGTTAGGGTTAGGGTTAGGGTTTATGATTAGGGTTGGGTTATGGTTAAATTCTGATTTAGGGTCAGGGATAGGTTAGGGTTGGAATTAGGTAGAGTGTAGGATTTAGATTAGGGCTAGCTTTTGGGTTAGGGTTGTGGTTAGGGTATAGGAATAGGATTAGGGTTAAGGTTAGGGTTTGAGTTAGTGTTAGGCTTAGGTTAAGTTAGGGTTAGGGTTAGTGTTAGGGTTAGGGTTTGGGTTAGGGTTAGGTTAGGGTTGTTGTTAGGGTTAGGGTGTAGGGTTAGGGTTAGTGCTGAGGACCAGCCTCGGCGTGGGTGGGTTATCTCGACGGAGGCAGCGAAGGTGAACAGAAGACAGAGGCCTTAATGCTTTTTCATGCACGTCTTATGCTGGGCACCCCTCAAAGATCGCTCTCTGGGGAGTGACAACTGCTAGGAATCATCGTGCCTTTTTATTGAAAGTGTGATACATGCAAGTAAATGGGTGAGGGGCAGTAAAAGATTTACTCTAAGGAGCAAGATATACAAAGCATGGAAGCAATAATTATAAAACATGCTGTTTGTCTTGTCAGATTAGATAAAATCAATCACAGTTTTTAGGATGAGGAAGTCCATTTGTCTGTTGTATCTTCTTCTTAGATCTTTCTTTTGAAGAGGGGTCTTGCAGGATGTTTTTATAGCTTCAGTCCCAGGCCAGGGTGATAACATTGCTGGTTGCAAAGACCTAGATAGAAATCTTGTCTTGTTAAGTAAAGACACAGTTAATATATGGACTATCTATACATTACAACAATAGAGGGTGAGTCTATGATCTTATATG
>NW_006159643.1:723030-745434 GCF_000334495.1 Tupaia belangeri chinensis
TTAGGCTGTAAGATTAGGGTTAGTGTTAGATTTAGTTTTAGTGTTATTGTTTGAGTTAGAGTCTGGTTTAGGTTAGAGTTGGGGTTAAGGTTAGGGTGTAGGATTAAGATAAGGTTTAAGTCTAGAGTTTGAGTTAGGGTTAGGATTAGGTTAGGTTTTAGTTTAGGTTTAGAGTGTAGGGTTATGGTTAAGGTTTGAGTTAGGATTAGGTTTAGGTTACAGTTGGGGTTAGGGTTAGGGTGTAGGATGAATGTTAGGGTTTGGGTTTGAGTTAGGGTTAGCATTAAGGTTAGTGTTAGTGTTTTATCTAGTGATAGGGTGAGTTTAGGTTTGGAGTTAGGTTTATGGCATATAATTAGGGTTAGAGCTAGGGTTTGAGTTAGGTTTAGGGTTTGGTTAGAGTAAGGGTTAGTGTTAGGTTGTAGGATCAGGGTTAGGGTTAGAGTTATGGTTAGGGTTAGTTTAGGTTTGGGGTTAGGGTGTAGAATTAGGGTTAGGATAAAAGTTAGAGTTTGAACTAGGTTTAGGTTAGGGATGAGGTTGGGGTTAGGGTGTACAATTAGGTTTGGTTTAGGGTTAGGGTTTTAGTTAAAGTTAGGATTATGTTAGGGTTGGGGTTAGGGATAGGGTGAAGGATTAAGGTTAGAGTTAGGGTTAGTGTTAGGGTTTGAGTTAGGGTTAAGGCTAGGTTAGGTTTGGCGTTAGGGTTAGGGTTTAGGATTAGGATTAGGGTAAGTGTTAGGGTTAGGGTTTGAGTTAGGTATAGGGTTAGGGTGTAGGATTAGGTTAGGGTTAGGGTTAGCTTTGGGTTTTGAGTAAGGGTTAGGGGTAGGGTGTAGGATTCAGGCTAGGGTTAGGGTTTGATTTTTGGTTAGGGTTAGGTAAAGTTTTGAGTTAGGATTGGGGGTAGGATTAGGGTTAGGGTTATGGATTGAGTTTGGTTTAGGTAGAAGTCACAGTTGGAGTTAAGATTAGTGTGTGGTATTAGGTTTAAGGTTAGGATTGGGGTTAGGTTTAGGGTTTGAGTTAGATTTAGGGTTAGGTTAGGTTTGGGGTTAAGTTTAGAGTGTAGTATTAGGTTTAGGGTTAGGGTTAGGGTTTGAGTAAGAGTTAGTGTTAGGTTGGGTTTGGTTTTAGAGTTAGGGTGTGGATTATGATTAGGGTTAGTGTTAGAGTTAGGGTTAGTGTTAGGGTTTGTGTTATGTTAGGGTTTATGTTAGGGTTGGGGTTAGCATTAGGGTTTATGTTTAGGGTTAGGGTTTGTTTTAGGGTTTGTGTTAGGGTTAGATTAGGGTTGGGGTTAGTGTTAGGGTATTGGATTAGAGCTAGGTTTATTGTTAGGGTTAGATTTTGAGTTAGGGTTAGGGTTGGGTTCGGGTTGGAGTTTGGGTTAGGGTGTAGGATTAGGGCTATTTTTAGGGTTAGGGTTAGGGCAAGGGTTTGAGTTAGGGTTAGGGCTAGGTTACGTTTGTTGTTAGGTTTAGAGTGTAGGATTAATGTTAAGAGTTTGTGTTAGTGTTAGGGTTTGAGCTAGAGACAGGGATAGGTTAGGTTTGATGTTAGGGTTAGGGTGTTGGATTTGGGTTGGGCTTAGGGTTAGGGTTAGGTTTTGATTTAGGGTTAGGATTATGTAAGGTTTGTGTTTAGGTTTAGGGTGCAGGGTTAGGGTTAGGGTTAGAGTTAGGATTAAGGTTTGAGATCAAAGGTAGCAGGAGAAAGTAAGGGTTGAGGTTAGGGTTAGGGTGAAGGATTAGGGTTAGGTTTTGTGTGAGGGTTGAGTTTTGAGTTAGGGTTAGGTTATGACTGGGGTTAGGCTTTAGGATTAGGGTTAGGATTAGTGTTAAAGTTAGGAATAGGGTTAGGTTAGGATTGAGTTTAGTCTTAGGGTGTAGGATTAGGCTTAAGTTTAGGATTAGGGTTAGGGTTTGAGTTACAGTTAGGATTTGGTTAAGTTTTGTGTTATGTTTAGGTTGTAGGATTAGGGTTAGAGTTTGGGTTAGGATTAGGGTTTGAGCATGGGGTGGGATTAGGTTAGGTTTGTGGTTAGAGTTATTGTATGGGGTTAGGGTTAGGTTTAGGGTTAGGTTTTGAATTTGGGTTAAGGTTAGAGAGAGGTTGGGGTTAGGGTTAGGGTGTAGTATTAGGTTTAGTGTTAGGGTTGGGATAGGGTTAGGGTTAGGGTTAGGCTTTGACTCAGGGATAGAGTCAGGGAGAGGTTAAGGTTAGGGTTAGGGTTTGATTTAGGGTTAGGTAAGGCTTTGGGTTAGTGTTATGGTGAAGGATTAGGGGCAGGGTTATGTTTAGAATTATGTTTTGAGTTAGGGTTAGGTTAGGATTGGGGTTAAGGTTAGGGTGTAGGATTAGGGTAAGGGTTAGGTCTAGGGTTTGAGTTAGGGTTAGGGTTAGGGGTTAGAGTTTGGGGTTAGGTTTTGGGTTAGAGTTAGGGTGTAGAATTAGGGTTAGTTTTAGGGTGAGGGTTTCTGTTTGAGTTAGGGTTAGGTTACATTTGGGGTTAGGGTTAAGGTGTAGGATTAGGGTTAGGTTTAGGATTTGAGTTAGGCTTAGGGATAGTTTAGGTTTGGGGTTAGGTTTAGAGTTTAGGGTTAGGCTTAGGCTTAGGGTTTCAGTTAGAGTTAAGGTTAGGATAGGTTTGGGGTTAAAGTTAGGGTGTAGGATTAGGGTTTTTGAGTTAGGGTTAGGTTACATTTGGGGTTAGGGTTAAGGTGTAGGATTAGGGTTAGGTTTAGGATTTGAGTTAGGCTTAGGGATAGTTTAGGTTTGGGGTTAGGTTTAGAGTTTAGGGTTAGGCTTAGGCTTAGGGTTTCAGTTAGAGTTAAGGTTAGGATAGGTTTGGGGTTAAAGTTAGGGTGTAGGATTAGGGTTAGGGTTAGGGTTAGTGTTAGGGGTTAGGGTTAGGGTTAGGGTCAGGGTTAGGGTTTCAGTTAGAGTTAAGGTTAGGATAGGTTTGGGGTTAAAGTTAGGGTGTAGGATTAGGGTTAGGGTTAGGGTTAGTGTTAGGGTTTCAGTTAGGGTTAGGTTAGGTTTGGGTTTAGGGTGCAGGATTAGGGTTAGGATTAAGGTTAGGGTTAGAGTTTGTGTGAGGTTTAGGGTTATGTTAGGGTTTGGGTTATTGTTAGGGTATACATTGAAGGTGTTAGGTTTTTGGTTATGGTTAGGTTTTATGTTAGGGTTAGGGTTAAGGTTGGGGTTAGGGTTGAATTGTAAGATTAGGTTTAGGGTTAGGGTTTGAGTTAGGGAAAGGATAGGATAGGGTTGGGGTTAGAGTTTGAGTATAGTATTAGGTTTAGTTTTGGGGTTTGGGTTAGAGTTTGAGTTATGGTTCAGGTTAGGTTAGGTTTGGGGTTATGGTTAGGGTATAGAATTAGGGCTAGTGATAGGATTAGGGTTAGGGTTTGAGCTAGGGATACGGTTAGGGTTAGGGTTAGGTTTGTGGTTAGGGTTAGGGTGTTGTGTTACAGTGAGGTTTAAGGTTAGAGTTAGGTTTTGAGTTAGAGTTAGGTTTAGGTAGGTTTTGGATTAGGATTAGTGTGTAGGATTAGGGTTAGTGTTAGGGTTAGGGTTTGATTTTGGGTTAGGGTTTGGTAAGTTTAGAGTTAGGGTTAGGGTGTAGGATTAGGGTTAGGGTTAGGGTTAGGTTTAGGATTAGGGTTTGTGTTAGGGTTAGGGTTGGTTTAGGCTTAGCGTTAGTGTTAGGGTGTAGTATTAAGGTTAGTGTTAGGTTTTGAGTTAGGGTTAAGCTTAGTTTAGGGTTGGTGTTAGATTTTGGATTAGATTTTGAGTTATGGTTAGGGTTAGGTTAGGTTTGTGTTTACATTTAGAGTGTAGGATTAAGGCCAGGGTTAGGGTATCAGTTAGGGCTAGGTTAGGGTGGGGTTAAAGTTAGAGTGTAGGATTAGGGTTATTGTTAGGGTTTGTGTTAGGGTTATTGTTAGGTTCGGGGTGGGGTTATGGTTAGGGTGTAGGAATAGATTAGGTTAGAGTAAGGGTTAAGGTTTGATTTAGTGTTAGGGTTAGGTTAGGTTTAGGGTTAGGTTTAGAGTGTAGGATTAGGGTTAGGGTTAGGGCTTCAGTTAGAGTTAGGGTTAGGTTACATTTGGGGTTAGAATTTGGGTGTATGATTAGTGTTTGGGTTAGGTTTATGGTTTCTGTTAGAGTTAGGTTAGGTTAGTTTTGGGGTTAGTTTTGGGGTTAGAGTTAGGATGTAGAATTTGGGCTAGGGTTACAGTTAGGGTTTGTGTTAGGATTAGCATTTGATTTAGAGTTAGGATTATGTAAGATTTGTGGTTAGGTTTAGGGTGCAGGATTAGGGTTAGTTTTATGGTTAGGATTAGGGTTTGAGCTAGAGTTAGGGTTCGGTTAGGGTTGAGGTTAGGGTGGGTGTGTAGCCTTAGGGTTAGGTTTTGTGTTAGGGTTGGGTTAGGGTTACGGTTAAGTTATGACTGGGGTTACTGTTAGGTTTTAAGGTTAGGATTAGGGTTAGGTTTAGACTTAGGGATAGGGTTAGGTTAGGGTTGGCTTTAGTGTTAGGGTGTAGGGTTAGGTTTAGGTTTAGAGTTAGGGATAGGTTTTGAGTTACGGTTAGGGATTGGTTAGGTTTTGGGTTATGTTTAGGGTGTAGGATTAGGGTTAGAGTTTGGGTTAAGGTTAGGGTTTGAGCCTGAGATAGGATTAGGTTAGGTTTGTGGTTAGGGTTATGGTGTCTGGTTAGGGTTAGGTTTTTAATTTGGGTTAGGGTTAGGGAGAGGTTGGGGTTATGGCTAGAGTGTAGTATTAGTTTCAGGGTTATGGTAGGTTTAGGGTTACAGTTACAGTTACGGTTACGGTTACGGTTAGGCTTTGACTCAAGGTTTGGGTCAGGGAGAGGTTAGGGTTAGGGCTATGGTTTGATTTAGGGTTAGGTAAGGTTTGGGGTTAGGGTTAGGGTGTAGGATTAGGGTTAGTGTTAGGTTTAAAATTAGGTTTTGAGTTAGGGTTAGGTTAGAGTTGGAGTTAGGGTTAGGGTGTAGTATTAGGGTTAGGGTTAGGTTTAGGATTTGAGTTAGGCTTAGGGTTAGGTTAGGTTTTGGGTTAGGTTTAGAGTGTAGGATTAGGGTTAGGGTTTGTTTTAGGGTTAGGGTTAGGTAAGGTTTGGGGTTATCCTTAGGGTGAAGGATTAGGGTTAGGGTCAGTGATAGGTTTTGGATTACATTTTGAGTTAGGGTTAGGGTTAGATTCAGGCTGGGGTTAGGGTTATGGTGTGGGATTAGGGTTAAGTTTAAGTTTAGGGTTAGGTTTTGAATTTGTGTTAGGTTTAGGGACAGGTTGGAGTTCGGGTTAGGGTGTAGTATTAAGTTTAGAGTTAGGTTCAGTTAGTGTTAGGGTTAGGGTTAGGTTTTGACTCAGGTATGGGTCAGGGAGAGGTTAAAGTTAGGGTTAGGGTTAGGTTTGCTTTAGGGTTAGGGTTAGGTAAGGTTTTGTGTTAGGGTTATGGTGTAGGATTAGGGTTAGGGTGTAGGGTTTGAGTTTAATAAAAGTGCTAGGGTTAGGGTTCGGGTTAGCAGATAGGGTTAGGGTGTAGGGTTTGAGTTTAATAAAAGTGCTAGGGTTAGGGTTCGGGTTAGCAGATAGGGTTAGGGTGTAGGGTTTGAGTTTAATAAAAGTGCTAGGGTTAGGGTTCGGGTTAGCAGATAGGGTTAGGGTGTAGGGTTTGAGTTTAATAAAAGTGCTAGGGTTAGGGTTCGGGTTAGCAGATAGGGTTAGGGTGTAGGGTTTGAGTTTAATAAAAGTGCTAGGGTTAGGGTTCGGGTTAGCAGATAGGGTTAGGGTGTAGGGTTTGAGTTTAATAAAAGTGCTAGGGTTAGGGTTCGGGTTAGCAGATAGGGTTAGGGTGTAGGGTTTGAGTTTAATAAAAGTGCTAGGGTTAGGGTTCGGGTTAGCAGATAGGGTTAGGGTGTAGGGTTTGAGTTTAATAAAAGTGCTAGGGTTAGGGTTCGGGTTAGCAGATAGGGTTAGGGTGTAGGGTTTGAGTTTAATAAAAGTGCTAGGGTTAGGGTTCGGGTTAGCAGATAGGGTTAGGGTGTAGGGTTTGAGTTTAATAAAAGTGCTAGGGTTAGGGTTCGGGTTAGCAGATAGGGTTAGGGTGTAGGGTTTGAGTTTAATAAAAGTGCTAGGGTTAGGGTTCGGGTTAGCAGATAGGGTTAGGGTGTAGGGTTTGAGTTTAATAAAAGTGCTAGGGTTAGGGTTCGGGTTAGCAGATAGGGTTAGGGTGTAGGGTTTGAGTTTAATAAAAGTGCTAGGGTTAGGGTTCGGGTTAGCAGATAGGGTTAGGGTGTAGGGTTTGAGTTTAATAAAAGTGCTAGGGTTAGGGTTCGGGTTAGCAGATAGGGTTAGGGTGTAGGGTTTGAGTTTAATAAAAGTGCTAGGGTTAGGGTTCGGGTTAGCAGATAGGGTTAGGGTGTAGGGTTTGAGTTTAATAAAAGTGCTAGGGTTAGGGTTCGGGTTAGCAGATAGGGTTAGGGTGTAGGGTTTGAGTTTAATAAAAGTGCTAGGGTTAGGGTTCGGGTTAGCAGATAGGGTTAGGGTGTAGGGTTTGAGTTTAATAAAAGTGCTAGGGTTAGGGTTCGGGTTAGCAGATAGGGTTAGGGTGTAGGGTTTGAGTTTAATAAAAGTGCTAGGGTTAGGGTTCGGGTTAGCAGATAGGGTTAGGGTGTAGGGTTTGAGTTTAATAAAAGTGCTAGGGTTAGGGTTCGGGTTAGCAGATAGGGTTAGGGTGTAGGGTTTGAGTTTAATAAAAGTGCTAGGGTTAGGGTTCGGGTTAGCAGATAGGGTTAGGGTGTAGGGTTTGAGTTTAATAAAAGTGCTAGGGTTAGGGTTCGGGTTAGCAGATAGGGTTAGGGTGTAGGGTTTGAGTTTAATAAAAGTGCTAGGGTTAGGGTTCGGGTTAGCAGATAGGGTTAGGGTGTAGGGTTTGAGTTTAATAAAAGTGCTAGGGTTAGGGTTCGGGTTAGCAGATAGGGTTAGGGTGTAGGGTTTGAGTTTAATAAAAGTGCTAGGGTTAGGGTTCGGGTTAGCAGATAGGGTTAGGGTGTAGGGTTTGAGTTTAATAAAAGTGCTAGGGTTAGGGTTCGGGTTAGCAGATAGGGTTAGGGTGTAGGGTTTGAGTTTAATAAAAGTGCTAGGGTTAGGGTTCGGGTTAGCAGATAGGGTTAGGGTGTAGGGTTTGAGTTTAATAAAAGTGCTAGGGTTAGGGTTCGGGTTAGCAGATAGGGTTAGGGTGTAGGGTTTGAGTTTAATAAAAGTGCTAGGGTTAGGGTTCGGGTTAGCAGATAGGGTTAGGGTGTAGGGTTTGAGTTTAATAAAAGTGCTAGGGTTAGGGTTCGGGTTAGCAGATAGGGTTAGGGTGTAGGGTTTGAGTTTAATAAAAGTGCTAGGGTTAGGGTTCGGGTTAGCAGATAGGGTTAGGGTGTAGGGTTTGAGTTTAATAAAAGTGCTAGGGTTAGGGTTCGGGTTAGCAGATAGGGTTAGGGTGTAGGGTTTGAGTTTAATAAAAGTGCTAGGGTTAGGGTTCGGGTTAGCAGATAGGGTTAGGGTGTAGGGTTTGAGTTTAATAAAAGTGCTAGGGTTAGGGTTCGGGTTAGCAGATAGGGTTAGGGTGTAGGGTTTGAGTTTAATAAAAGTGCTAGGGTTAGGGTTCGGGTTAGCAGATAGGGTTAGGGTGTAGGGTTTGAGTTTAATAAAAGTGCTAGGGTTAGGGTTCGGGTTAGCAGATAGGGTTAGGGTGTAGGGTTTGAGTTTAATAAAAGTGCTAGGGTTAGGGTTCGGGTTAGCAGATAGGGTTAGGGTGTAGGGTTTGAGTTTAATAAAAGTGCTAGGGTTAGGGTTCGGGTTAGCAGATAGGGTTAGGGTGTAGGGTTTGAGTTTAATAAAAGTGCTAGGGTTAGGGTTCGGGTTAGCAGATAGGGTTAGGGTGTAGGGTTTGAGTTTAATAAAAGTGCTAGGGTTAGGGTTCGGGTTAGCAGATAGGGTTAGGGTGTAGGGTTTGAGTTTAATAAAAGTGCTAGGGTTAGGGTTCGGGTTAGCAGATAGGGTTAGGGTGTAGGGTTTGAGTTTAATAAAAGTGCTAGGGTTAGGGTTCGGGTTAGCAGATAGGGTTAGGGTGTAGGGTTTGAGTTTAATAAAAGTGCTAGGGTTAGGGTTCGGGTTAGCAGATAGGGTTAGGGTGTAGGGTTTGAGTTTAATAAAAGTGCTAGGGTTAGGGTTAGGGTTAAGGTGTAGGATTAGGGTTAGGTTTAGTTTTAGGATTAGGTTGAAAAAACCACTCTCTAAAGATGACATATGAATAGCCAAAAGGCATATGAAAAAATGCTCAACATCCCTCATTGTAAGGGAAATGCAGATCAAAACAACAATAACATACCACCTAACCCCAACCAAAATGACTAAGATTTTCTACCCAAAGGACAGAAGAATTCTTCATTGGAAAAGTGCTTGCACATCATTGTTTATTGCGGCACTATTCACAATTGCTAAGTCATGGAAACAACCCAAATGCCCACGAACAGATGAATGGATCAAAAAACTATGGCACATATACTCTGTGGAATATTATTCAGACAAAAAAAAAAAAAAGCAAACCATGGCTTTTGACAGAAAGTGGATGAATATGAAAGATCTACTGCTGAGTGAAGCAAGCCAGGCTATGAAAGAGAGGCATTGTATGTCCCCACTTAATATATACCGAGTGTCTGCACTCTGTGACTGAAAATGATTAACTAAAAGATACAAAAACACAGTAAACGGATATAAATACAGATATAGTATGTGTAAAAGAGTAGGGTTTGAGGAAGAACAATTAGAAGAAAAATGGGGAGAAAAAGCAGTAATGGGACAAAGAAAGGTGCCAATTTCTGTTAAAGATATATTATAGTTTAGTCAACTGGACTAGTGAGAAATGTTCACATGTTAAAATATTCACTTTGTATGCTAAATAATGTGATTACCTGTATAAAAGAAAAATGAAACTAAAATAAAGAAAAAATGGAAAAAATAAAAATAAATAAACAAATGAAAAAATAAGTAATTTATACCCCCTTCACAGTGGTCTTTTCCAAGTCTCATATGGGACCAAGCACCATACCTAAATGGGATAACACACACAGCCTAAGTCTTGTTCCTCTCTGTTTTCATTTTGTTCTGTGTTTTTATAACCCCTTTTATTCATTACACTTATGATTTTAACACAAATAACTGGAACATGATCAAAGTTTAACACAAATATTCACTACTGTATCTGTTCATATTGTTGCTCATTGGTCAAAATATAATTGATAAGAAAATTTAATGGGGCCAGCAGGTGGCATGGTTGTTAAAGGTGCTGGATTCTCACATGGCCAACTACAGTTCAAGTCCCAGATCTGGCAGCTTGCTTTCTCACTTTCCCTTTCTCCTCTTTGCCTGTTAAGTTAAAAATAATAATAATAACAAATGGAATTAAATAAATAAATAATTCTTAAAAATAAAGAGAAAACTTAACTGTGAGATTGCTATGCTCCAGGGCTTATAGTAATATACCATTTTTGGAAACCTTTTCAGGCTTCTCTGAACAAAAAAAATTACCCCCTCCTCTGAGTTCCCAACGCAATTTGCACATATCTTTATATAAATTATACTATATTACTACAATTATTTTTTATGTCAATCTTCTCCATAATGACCTCTTTTATGTCCTAAGTATATGGAACAGTGCTTCACCCATAGTAAATACATGGTATCTGTTGAGTGAATTAAATAATTAATTGATTAAATGAATAGACAAATGGAAAGAATCTTTTAGGTATGAGAACAATGTGAGAGCATTTTTTTTTTTTCATTTTATGATCTGGTTATGTTGTGTATTTGCAAGGGTTGGGACCATCTATATATTTGCTATAGGGGAAAGTTTGTCAACCTGAAAAGGGTCATAAACCCTTTCAACAAATATGAGATTTGAAAAGGCTGGTAGACCCCAGTCCTGTTTGTTTTAATAGCAAGGGCTCAGCTATTATTGTAGAAATATGTGGCTGCCATGCAAGTGCATTGAGGCAGATATCTTCATTAAACTGAATCCTGTGGGAATTCATCACAGTGAGAATCTCTTCAGATGTTCTCTATGTTATTAATGAAAAAGGTCACTTCTAGCTTTGACAGATCCACTCAACAAGACTGTGTGAACACATTAGCAAGTGTGAGTTTCACTATTTTCAGTTGTTGCCAGGAACAATATATGGTAGATTTATAAGTGATATGAACATCAGACTTCAAAGTCAGCAAGAAAGGGAAAACCAAGGAGTATCAAAAATGTTCTTGAATTCCTTAAAGTATCTATGATTTTGTGTAGATAATTTTCTCCCAGTATATATTCACAAAAATATGCAAATACATATAATGCATAGTGACATATATACTAGGATTTTAGAGGATAATAGCATTTGTTTTCCTTTACTGATTTCAGAGCTAATTGAAGGCAGACATAAAAATCACTTTGATGGAGACCAAATATTGCATTCATTATTAAATAGAAATAGAAATTGAAAAAGACAGAGTGTAATTCTTCAATGAACTTCTTATAGTCCCCTTAATTAGGCAATGTATACATACAGTTACATGCAGGAAGGACAACTACAAGCCTCCACAAAGGAACGAGCTCCTAAATACACGGTGGGAAAGAAACTGGAATGCATGCTTCTTATGGAAAGGCTGATATAAAGAAAGATGCTAGAATATGTGGAGCATACTCAGTTCTTTCTCATAAAAATCACCAATTACATAATCAGTTTTCCTCCTAAGGGAAGAAACAAGTAAGCAAATTATAAGAAAGGCTGGGATTATTGCTCTAGCAGGTGTTCTTCATATGGATAAATTAGGCCAGCAGAGAGTTGTTTAGCCCCTAGTAGTGCAGTACATTATTCCACAGATGGACTCTTTCAAAAATAAAAAGTCAAAATATTTGAATTTTGGACCACTACAGAAAATGCATTAATATTGTAACTTGATTATTCTGCCTATTCATAGTCATCACTGTTGTTATCTACAGACAGTGAATACAATTAGCCTCTTAATTTGTCGCTAGTCTGTGTTCCTCTATGATATTCAATTAATTCTTTTTTCAAGTTTATGTATTTATTTCTTCCATGAGGAAAAGAGAGAGAGAGAGAGAGAATGCACCATCGAAAGGGTCTTGACACTGCCATCCGCCTCCAACCTCAGCCAGTTCCAAATTATGGATACACCCACAACCACCTGACTTATTTTGGGAAGACTATAGCTGTGTTTCCCAAACCTTCCCAGGTGGGTCAGCCTGGCAGAGAGTCGCTTTTTACTGCTGCACCACTATCCAGCCACTTCTTTATTTTAATTAATTTTTTAAAAATGTCTTATTCAAATATAGACTAAAAGAATATTTCTCAGAAGTTAAGGAACTCAAGTTCCCAGATGAAAAGGGTCAACTGAACAGACAGTGCAAGAAACATAAAAAGATGCACAGTAATATTTATGCTTATGAAGAAATAAAACTAGAGGACAACAGTATATCCTAAAATTTCTGATTGAAAATTATTTCCAAGTCAGAATTCTATATTCAGTATGATGTGAGCATGTAGTAAGATATTTTCAGACAGCAAAAATTCACTACTTTTCACATATCATTTTTTCGGAGATTAATCAGTACATGTACTCCAACCTTAAGAAGCCGCAAACTAATAAGAAAACTTGGCATTCAGAAACACCGTAATCTGAAATGGAAGAGTATAAGGCTCATGACATTGACTGAACAGATCTGAATAGCAGATACTCCAGATGAGCAAAAAGAGGGAGAACTTGAATGGAATTGACATTTTCTGCCATGTTTGAGCATTTGAAAAATTATATATTTAAGTATAAAACAGAAGTTTGAATATGTAGAAAAAATTAAGACACCAAAAACTAAGCAAATGAACTTATAAGATATTTATTAAGTTTCAGAAAAATTAGCAGTTGTACCAATGATAAACCCATTGTAAGCTGGAAATATCACAAATCAAAAATGCACTTATTATAAGGAGACTTCAAAAAGTTCATGGGAAGATGGAATTAAAGTATGAATTTATATTGGTGCAAAAAAAAATAAATCTAGGCATAGTTTACTTATCATACACATTTCCATGGACTCGTTGAAGATTTCCTCCTACCAGTTGAGCAGCTATGGTCAACTAAACACCATAGCTTATCTTAGCCTACCTTAAACATGCTCAGAACATTTACATTAGACTACAGTTGTGTAAAATTATATCAAAAAATTACTGGCCACTTAGTCCACTGTAGGTTATTGGTTGTTTACCCTTATGACCACTTGCCAGACAGGGAGCTATCAATTTCTGCCTTTGTGCAGCATTACTGAGAGAGTATCAGCACATATTTCTGGCCCCAGAAAAGATCAAAATTTAAAATTCAGATTATGGTTTCTACTGAATGCATATTGCAATGTCAAAAAACTGTAATTCAAAATATCTTAAATCTGTGTCTGTCCATACTATTTGACTTGGAAGTAAATAATATTTACATTGTCAAAATAAGAAAAAATGTTAAATATTGGTTAAATAAATTTAAAGAACTATAATTACACTATGAAGTATAAGGAAGAGATTTGGGGATGAAAAGGAAGAGATCTTAATCTTCATCTTCCATGGTAGAAAGTTGATAGATACTGACAATTACAACAAATCCCACATGGCATGAAATACATAATATTTAAAGTATGGATGAAAATCTCAAGTTAAGCAGCTGGAAGTTAACTGTGATTATTTTGAAAACAAAACTGTTAGAAAAAAATATGGTAAAGAGCAATATTCTGCAGGTCAAATAAAATACATCAAAACAATAAATTTTTGTTAGTTTTTTGCCTTAGAGCATGTGTGTTTGCTAGGGAGAAAAAGAGAGAGGAAAAGTGAGAAATCACCACCCAGGAGGGTGACTATGCTGCAATTCCTTCTCCTCTATTCTCCTCTCGGGATTCTGGGTATGCATGCACACACATCTGGTATTATTTTCATACCACAGGGCCCAGGAGTTGAGCTGCCGTTAACCACCATGCCACCTGCTGACCCCTCAAAAAAAATAATTTGACATGAAGTCTAACATTTGTGACCCTTGAGACCGTCACATGAGGGGATCCACCAAAACCCTTTCATGCTGTTCCAAACAAAGGAGCAGGGGATGAGGAACTCTGAGCAGCCAGTGCTCCATCCCTCATCTCTTCATCAACCAGAAGACTAACCTTTTGTCTAATTTATTTTGGGGGCTATGATATAAGATTATATTTGAAGGTAGTCATATCCTGCCTTAACAAATGTTAGAAAAGAATTGGCCTATATTTGTGGTACTGGAGAACACATCCAAAGCAGATATATAAACCAATAAACCACACTGCTTCTATTGCTGCTTTCACAAGTGTACGTTAGTTTGTCTGGGAATAGCAGGATCAGCTTCCGACAATGTCCCTGGAAGTTAGGTAGTAACAGTCACAGGCTGTGGGGCTCTGGTGAAATAATATATTAGAGTTACCATCTAATAAGTTTGGAGCTCTGGCTTCAGCAATATGAGAGCAGGAGCCTTGAGTCCTGGAACGCACATTTAAAGAACAAGAAAGTATGGTAGTCCACCCCTTAATGGGGAATACACTTTAAGACACCCCGTGGATACCCAAAAGCAAGGATTTTCTATAAAATCTATGTTTCTTTCCTCTAAATACACACCTATGATGAGGATTAATATATAAATTCAGCACAATAAGAAATAACAACAAAAACTAAGAATAAAATAGAGCAATTATGCTGTACACAAATATACTGTAATAAACTTATTACAAAATACTATGTTATATTGTAGATGTTAGCAACCTCAGCATACCATGTTTTTCTTTCCATAGTAAGTTAAGAATGTTCACCTTTTCACTTAAAAGAAGCATTTTACAGCTTCTCTTTGGCATATCCGAACTGCCTGTATCATTATGCTTGCACTTTGGAGTGATTTTTAGGTAAAATAAAAGTTCCTTGCATGTAAGTATTTAGATGCCTCAATAAGTGATCTGATGACAGACTGTTACTCAGTGACTGACAGGCAGGTAGTGTATACAACATGGACACAGTGGACCAAGGGATAATTCATGACCAGGGAGGGATCATGTAGAACAGCATGAGCCTTCATTACAAAATTTAATAGAAAGCACACCATTTTAAGCTTATAAATTGTTTATGTACAGAATTTCCCATTTAATATTTTCAGATTGCAGTTGGCTGAAAGTAACTGAAACCATGGGAAGAGAAATCGCACATAAGGGGGACTACTGTACACACAAAGAGAGTTCAAATTTCACTGCATCCAAGTGAAAAAAACTCATAAATATAGAAGAAACTATGGGAAAAGAGAATGATCATTGAAATCCTAAATCCAAGGATACTGGAAAATACTTACAATCAGCATAAATAAAAAATTTTAATGTAACCAAAGATATAAAAATGTAGCCAAATTATACATGGAAGATTAACCAGAAATAAACTGAAAGAGCACTTTTCAAATTCAAGTTAGAAAATTGGAAGCTTCCTGCAATAGTCCCAATTTCATGTAATTTACTGCTTTTTAGGAAACATGATTTATTAAAAGTGTAATAACAATTTTATTTTTATGTTTTTGTGAAAATTTTCATGTATATACATCTATCCACAGATATAGGGAAAGCCCTCTTATCAGACTAAAGACTGGGAGTTGATGGAATGTGATTCTTTAAATTGCTTCTTTTAGGGGCCACAGCAGTCAGAACCCAAATAAACAAGAAGTGATTGTAGTATCATCTGTATAAAGTAAATGCTAATCCCTTTGGCATGAAAGTGCTCAGAAGATGGGTAGCCTGGCACTGGCGGTTTGAGTTGAAAAGTAGCAAAAGTGACAGCAGGCACAACTGCCAAGGAGTAAAGGTTGGTTCAAGAGGGATTTATTAACACTTGGGGAAAAGAATGAACTCCATTAGCCGGTTCTGTGGTGGTTGAAAAGCAGGAAGTCCAAAGGTCTTCTTCTAAAAATCTTCTTTAGATTCATTTTCTCCTGCATGAACTCTGAATCAGTTTGAAATCTCCCAGATGCATCATAGATTAAACCAGTTCAAGAATCACATATTAGATATTTTTAAAAGTTTTTTAAAGAATTATTTAATTTTATTTATTATGATTATTTTTTAAGTTGATGAAACAGAAAGAGAAAGTGAGAAAGCAAACCGCTAGGTCTGGGACATGAACTTTGGTCAGCCATGTGGGAGTCCAGCATGTCAACCAAAATGCCACCTGCCAGCCCCCATTTTGATTATTTTTAAAAGGAAATATATAGTAAATATATTTTTGTGATAAGCATATTTTTAAAAACCTTAATCCTGAAAATGTCATTTGAATTTTCAGTGCCTCAGGAACATATTTTTTCAGTATTGATACAATTTACTCTATTAAATGGTTAAAGAAGAAATGGCATGACTATTCAATAGGTTATAGAAGGTATTAGACCAAATCTGATATCTATTCTAAATCAAAACCTTCATAATATAATAATATATGTACATAAAATATTCTATAACATATTTTAAAACTCTTTATCTCAAACCAACAGCTGATATTATACTTAATAGTGAAATTTTACAAACATTCCTATTAATATGCAGGGGCAGTCTGCTATCATTACTATTATGCTGTAACTAAACAATGGAAAAGAGAAATAATAGTAAAGATAAAAATACACTGAGACCCTATTATGTGTCACGTACTTCATTAAATTCTTTTTATGGACTGTTTATCTCATTTAATCTTAACAACTTTATGAGATAGATACTATTATAACACTAATGTACTAATGAAAAAAAAAATACCAAGGCTAAGGAAATTTAACTCAGAAATATGATAGGACAACCAAAAAGTAGTAGAACCAGTCTGCAAACCCAGGCATTTTGACTCCAGACCTAGACTCTTTATTATATTGGTAATTTAACTGACAAATTAATATTGAGTGTCTACCATGTGCCAGGCTTATGAGCACTAAGGATATAGTAATCCATTAAAAAGATAAAAATTCCTGCACTCATGGAGCTGACAATATGGAAATAAACATGTAAAAAAATTGATTTTGAAAGAAAGGCAAAATTATGACTATGTATGAATGACGTAACTATATGCTTAAACAATCCACAAATTTGAATGCATAATTATCAGAAACAAGAACGCTGTTACTGATTAGTTGACATTACTATGCGAAGCAATTTATTTCCTATATTCAAGCAATAATCAACTGGAAAATAATAGAACACTAAATTCTCTCTATAATAGCAAAATGATAAGATATTTTCATTCAAATATTTCATTTAATTAATGTCATTCAAATTTTGAATTTTATTTGTGTAATATTTGCCAAGAAGATATGTGGGACTTACATTTAAAAATGTTAAACCAATGAGGCTCATAGAAGAAGATAAATAAATATTAACTTTCTCTGAATTTTCTCTAAATTTGGATAGAAATATGATTTATCCTCAATCAAAATACTAGTAATAAATTTTTGTACATGTCAAAATTATATCAAACCTCATGTGAAGATTCAAAATTTGACAGATTTTCCTGAAATATGAGTGGAATGAGGAAGTATTAGCTCTACCAGATAACAAACACAGACACTACTCCACTTATAATAGGGTTGCATCCCAATAAGCCTATCATAAATTGAAAATATTGAGTCAAAAATGCATGAATTATTTCTATCCTACTGAGCTTAAGCTATCCTACTTTAAATGTGCTTGGAACACTTATACTAACCTATAGTCAGGCAAAATTATCTAATACAAAACCTATTTTATAATAAAGCGCTTAATATCTCATGGAATTTATTGAATTATGTACTGAAAGGGAAAAGAGAATAGTTCTATGGTAACTTTCTATTTTTATCTTTATGAAAAGTCTTAAGTCAAACTATAGTAAGTTGCAGACTGTCTGTATATCATAAAGCTACTTTGGAACAGTCAGCCATGTGGGATGTAGCTGCCTTAACTACCACCTCACTGGCTGGTTCTGTATTGGCTTTTTATTTGTAGGGTTTTTTTTTTTTTTCCACAAATTTTCCATCTGTAGTTTCAGGTGCATTGATGTTTCATTTCTAGTAACAGACAGGAAGGCAGGATGCAGATGCTGTTTTGGTGTACGTGTGTAGTGGGGTGTGTGTAAAGAAGTACTCTTCATTGTCTGAGTACAAGGATAGAAAAGGATGTTTCCTGAGGTTCAGAAGAAAGAAGAAAGGTGGAAAATATTGGAAAAGTCATGATGCATTTTTGCATAGAAAAACAAAAAATATATATCACTACTTTTCCAATGATCCAAGAGTTGCTTAGGAAAGCAGAATGGTGATTGTATCAAGGAAATATAGTGAAATTGTCAGGCAGCAATAAGACCATTTGATATTTATAGTCATGAATTTAAAGCAGGACTAATCAGTGGGTGTTTTCCTTCAGGCAGATGCTGTGCAGAGTAGGTGGAGAGTTAGCATTAACCAGGTATCTGTTGCCAAGTTAATAGTTAATAGGAAGTGAAAAAGAGGAAAAGAAATTAAGAGTACATGAATAAAAATGATGATAGTAGTTGTCACAGATTTTTAAGCTGGAAAAGAAGAGAAATGAAAGGTGGGTAACGAACAGGGAAAGATACTACAGTCAATGAACTAGAAGTCCTAATGATGTCAAAAGAGTACTGAAATTGAATATTAGAGGGAAAAGACAGTAAGTGGGAGAGTGAAATTAGATAAAAAAGGAGTGACAATTTGTGGTAAAAAATACCAAGACTGCAATATGATCATAGGAGTAAGTGGCTCAGGTAGAGTAGAGAATAAAATCATTGGAGAAACAGAATTCAAAGAAACTGAAAGATTAGGTTATTGGAAGATTCATATTTGCATATAATGAAACTACCAAGAATTAAGAGAAGTTTTAGAGGGATTGACTCTGAGGTAAGAAATGAAGTTTTTAATTTGATCTATTTTTTCTTTTTTAATTAAGGGGCTAACAATACAAGTACTATCCAGCAAGACAGTTTGTGTTGGCAAAGACCCAGCCAAACATGTTTTGACAAGGTATCTTCGGTTCAAAAAAGCTAGCCCTCAGAGGTCTTCAGGTTTATGCCACCGTGAGAAGTAAAGGTTAATTTATCTGAGACAGATAAATTTATCTGGCAGGCCTCCCAGAGTGACAGTTGGCCTCCTACAGGACAGGACCATTTGGCAAACTTCCCAAGGAAATACTGAGACGGAAGAACAGGGCTGGGGCCAAAGTTCCACATATCATACACCTGAAATGGAAAGACTCATGCCTGAGTTCCTGTTTGTAACAGAGGATCTGGTATTGCCTGGACTATAAGTGCTGAGATGGCAGAAGAGAAGTCCAACAACACTTGGGCCCAGTTCCCTTTCCACGCCAGGGGAGATGCTGGATCCTCCTTAAGCTTGTCCCTTGATAGCCCACAGAGTCTGGATTGCTAACTCTGGCACATCACTTTTCACTATCCCAGAAGGCAAGAGGCAAGGGGGTAACTGCATATCTGGACTTCCTCCTGCCTCTGTAAGTTTCTCTAAATAAGTACTGTTCTAGGTCTGGTGTGTGTGGTGTCAGGTCATTCATCTGGTATATGCTCCAGCAGCAGACATGATCCAAAGTGCTCCATTTTCTTCTCTCTAACTTATATTTCATGATTAGGAAGAAAAAAAAAAAAAGGAAAGAAAAAAGAAAATGTTTTCCTAAGCATACATCCAATACTGTGCATCATAATGATTTGTTTTTTTAAGGGTTTGTGGAACCAGCCTGAGAAATCCAACAGAAGAAGGAAACAAAGCTTTTTTTTGTTTTTTTTTTTGTGCAAACCTTTTTTTTTAATTTATTCATTTTCTACATTAATTCACTATACACCATCACAACACACAAATGAATTTTCCATCCAAAATACACTGTGCATTGGCTCAATCAAGCACATCAACATACATGTTCTCAGCAAATTATTTTCCAATTCTTATGTCCTGCATACCTTGCCTTTTATTTTGCCATCCTTGATTCCCCATCCCCCACCCTCTGCTATGTCCCATCCTCCTCCCCCATTGTCCCTGGCATCCAAAACAAAGCTTTTAAACATTTTGCAGTACCAGCAGTGGTTTGCTAAGGTAAGGACAGCAAGCATAAAGCTCTCCCTCTAAAAAAAGAAAACAATAGCAATAAAAAAATTTTTGAAGGTTTATTTTGCTTCCCCAATAGATGCGTAGATCAATAGGATCTAACATTCTTCTTTCTCCTACCTCATTGCCACCAGTCACATATTAGTAGTCTTGGCTCAATTACCAATGGTATTTAAAGCTGAATATAATTCAAATTATAGTTTTGTAGGCCAAGAACTGAACCTGGGCCTCCTGTACTGCCCCAGCCTTGTGCAGCAGCAATCTGTGGTTTATACCCTGGCTGGCCCTGGTTGCCTCTTTATCATTCTTCAGGTTCCATTTTAAAAACAACTTTCTTAAAGAGGACTTTCTGACTACCTATCTAAAGTAGGTCTTCCCTATTATTCTTTCTTTAAAACTCTTCTTCTTGGGATTAGCAGATGGTGTAATGGTTATGTCACTAGACTCTCATGTAATTGACTGCAGTTTGAGTCCCAGACCCAGCAGCTTAAAACTCACACTGATTGTTTGCCCAAAATCCCAAGGGGAGAATGGAGGAAAAGGTATTGTGGCATGGCCAACCTCCGGGCGGTGGTGGTGGTGGTGGTGGTGGGTAATTTCTCGCTTTCTGTCTCTCCAGCAAGCACATGCACTGTATAGCAAAAATCTCTCTAAAAATAAAAACAAACTAAAAAAAAAAATCCTCTTCCTCTTACCTTTGTAATTATATCTATGTCTTCTAATAGTTTAATATCTAGCAATCAAGGGACATGGCTTATCCATCTTTCTTACTACTGTATTGTCAGAATCTACTGGGTTGTTGGAAAAGTAATGATATATTTTTTCTATGCAAAAAGGTGTCATGATTTTTCCAGTGATCCAATACAACAGTTTCCAGCATATAGTGAGTATCTAGCACTCAGGAAATAGGAAGTATAATTATAAGTATGTGCTCTTTTTAACAGTAATAGGGTAATCAGATGGAGATGTCAGCCCTTTCTAGAGTGTGTGTTAATTTCTTTCTGATGGTATTTTATATATTTTTCTTTCCAATATTTAATAAACACAAGTTGTATGTTCCACTTCTATGAAAACTTTTAAATACTGTCTAAAATACCAGTTTTCTACATGTTGAGACTTCAAAGGCCACTAGGAGAAAGTTGATATATTTCTTGAACTGTCAAAACAAAAACTATGTTGGCAAACTTGAAATAAACAAATCCTTTTCATCAAATGATCTGTAACTGAAAAGAAAAATGCATACAGTAGAGCAATTTATCATCTGCAAAATCTGTTTATGTTTCACACATTCTGGCTTAGATCTTTAGTTTTTTTTTCTTTAAAACTATTGAATGATACATTTTCCTTGGCATTTCCTAGGAGATCTTCATTGTTTTTCTCCTTTGATCAATTTATTTTTCCCTCAGTAAAATCCAGTTTCCTTTCCTTTCTTAGAGTTTTATTCTATTTGCTTCATGTGGAGTAGAGGAATGCCCCCATCTTTTATAGACAAAATAAATCTAGACTTCACATAAAGAACAGATGTTTTTTCTTTAAAAACTTTCTCCCTGAAGTTTTCAGGCTTTCTTTCTTTCTTTCTTTCTTTTTTTATTTTTTTTTTAACTCCAGAGAGAAAGAGACAGACAGACACATTGACAGGGAAAGTGAGAAATAGTGTCCCCCTCACCCCCCCACTGAGGTGATGGCCACACTGCAATCCCTTCTTCTCCATTATCCTCCCAGGATCTTGGGTATGCACCCACACAGGCCCGGCTTGATTTCAAGCCACAAGGTCCAGAATTTGAACCGTGGTCAGCCATGTGGGAGTCTAGTGACTTAACTGCTATATCATCTGCTGGTCCAATTTCTAGGCTTTCTTAATATCAAATTTTCCCACCCTATCTATTAGAATCTCTTCCATGTTATCATGTGGAGAAAATTCCTACAATCTTAGGAAGTGATGAGTTGTGGAGCATCAGTATGTATGGAACTAGACAGTCCCACTCACAGGTCCATTTGTGTCATCACTCTAAGATTTATTTATTCACCAAATATTTATCAAATGCTTACTGTGTGCTAGACACTATTCTAGAGCTAGATGTGCAGTTACAAATAACCTGTGGTTTCTGTTCTCAGCCCACTGCATAGCAAAGGGAAACAGGCAAATAAGAAATATTTATAATTTGTTGTCAAGTGCTTTAAGAAAGAAAAACACAAAATACTATAGGAAAACATGGAAGGTTCATAACCCAGTCTTGAAAAGGGGTGCGAGGCTAGGGATTATACAGCAAAGACTTCCTGGAGGAAGTGCTGCTTGAGCTGAAGATGAGTAAGAGCTGCCTAGATAAAGAAAGGAAATAGCAATGTGTTATTGGGAAACTATAAGTAAGTTAGCACCATATTCAGGACAGGGAAAAGAGTAGGTAATGAACCAAAGAAGTGCACTGAATTGAGTATAAAGGTTTTATATCAGGTAAGAATCTGTACTTTATCATCAGGTGTTTCTAAACTAACTCAGAAGGACAGGACAAGGAAGGGAAACTATAGACCAATATCTCTGATGAATATAGACACAAAGATTCTCAACAAGATACTAGCAAATCATATCCAACAACTTATAAAAAAGATCATACACCATGATCAGGCAGGCTTTATTCCAGGAATTCAAGGTTGGTTCAACATACGCAAAACCATAAATGTAATACATCATATTAACAGGAATCAAGATAAAAATCATATGGTCATATCAATTGATGCAGAAAAGGCATTTGATAAGATACAACATCCCTTCATGATCAAGACTCTCAGCAAAATCGGCATAGAAGGGCTATTTCTCAACACAATAAAATCCATCTATGAAAAACCCATAGCAAACACCATCCTGAATGGAGAAAAGCTGAAAGCTTTCCCACTAAACACAAGAACAAGGCAAGGATGCCCGCTTTCTCCACTCCTTTTTAATGTAGTACTAGAAATTCTTGCCAATGTAATCAGAAAAGAGGAAAAAAATAAAAGGCATCAGAATAGGAAAAGAAGTGAAACTCTCTATTCACAGATGACATGATTGTATACATGGAAGACCCAATGGCCTCCATGGAAAAATTACTGGAATACATGATTATAGTAAAGTTGCAGGATATAAAATCAACATACAGAAATCAATAGCATTTCTATATA
>NW_006159643.1:746604-752149 GCF_000334495.1 Tupaia belangeri chinensis
AGATTAAAAAAAAATGTTAAGTGTTGGCGGGGATGTGGTGAAAGGGGAACTCTTTTACACTGCTGGTGGTAATGTAAATTGGTCCAGCCACTGTGGAGAACAATTTGGAGATTCCTCAAAAATCTACAAATAGAACTACCAGATGATCCAGCAATTCTACTCCTTGGTATCTACCCAAAGGACAGAAGAATTCTTCATTGGAAAAGTGCTAGCACATTGTTCTTTATTGTGGCACTATTCATGATTGCTAAGATATGGAACCAAACCAAATGCCCCCTGTACAGATGGATTGAAAAACTGTGGCACATATACTCTAAGGAATACTATTCAGCCATAAAAACCAACAAAACCCTGACTTTTGACAGAAAGTGGAACAATATGGAAGAGTTACTGCTGAGTGAAGCTAGCCAGGCTATGAAGGAGAGACATAGTATGTTCTCACTTAATATATACCCAGTGTCTTCACTCTATGACTGAAACTGATTGACTAAGGTTGTACAAACACAAGAGATGGGTGTGAATGCCAGGTGTTGTGTGTGTGGAGGAGTGGGGCCTCAGGAAGGACATTTGGAGGAGGGATACAGAGGCAGAGCATTGATGGGATGGGGAGGTGTGGTGTTATTGGTTGAAGATATTTTGATCAACTGGACTGGGGAGAAATGTTCACATATTGAAATGTTTACTTTGTAAGCTAAACAATGTGATTTGAATGTATATAAAATTTTTTTAAATAAATAAAAAGAATTGATGACAGATAGTGGGAAGAAGACATGTACAGCAATTAGTCAACTTGGATTTGAAACCTCGTCTTATCACTAATTTGTTACCTTGGGCAAAATTACATAGCCTCTCTAAGCCTTGGTTGCTTCAATAAAAAGGATATAACAATATCCTCTCTAGAGAATTATCATGGTGATTAAATAGTATAATATCCTTGGTACCCAGTACATTGCATGTGCCATGTTAAACTTCAATAACTAGTGTAGAATAAATACATTTCTATAATCAAGAATATCCAAACACCTTGAGTCATAAAGATATGCAAACACAAACTAGGCTATGGTTGGTCTCTAGCTACCAGAGAGATATTTATCTTGCCCAGACCTATTTGGATCCCTTTTTTGGTTGTTCTTATTGGCTCTGTGCTTTGATATACATATATTTCACATTTTGGTACTATTTTATTACCCAACAAATGACTTGTTTGGAATAAACTATTATGTCTTCAGATTCAAACCCATTTCATTTCTTCTATACCATAGAATTTTTAGCTAATGAGACTATTAAACTTATCTATGAAAGTGGGAACAGAGTACAATGTTGAAACAGAAACCTGCTGATAGCAAACAAACTATCCATCAGTAGGGAAATGGCTAAATAAGCATGTATCTCTAGGTTGTGAAAAACTATGCAGAAGCTAAAAGGAAGGAGATTGCTTTCTTTTTTTTTTGGAGAGATTTTCACTGTAGGGCGCGTGCGCTTGCCAGACAGACAGAGAGAGACATAGAGACAGAAAGCAAGAAATCACCCCCCGGGGGGATGGTCACGCCGCAATCCCTTCTCCTCCATTCTCCTCTAGGGATCTTGGGCACGCACGCACACGCGCCCGGCGTGAGTTTTAAGCCACCGGGTCCGGGACACAAACCGTGGTCGACTACGTGGGAGTCCAGCGACATAGCCATCACGCTAACTGCTGGTTCCCAAGAGATTGCTTTCTATGTATGAATATAGCTAGATATCCAAGATCCATTACTAAATGAAAGAGCAGGCTGCATAATATTTTCAGAATGATATAATTTTTTTAGAAAAATGTATACATATTTTAAGAACAATATATGTTTATCATGGTTACATGTACAATATAGAAAAATATAGAAAAACTCTGGAAAGATATATACTAAAATAATAAGTGGTTATTTATTGTGACATGAAGTTTGTCAGGGAAGAGAGGTATAGTTCTCCAAAAAGACATTAGCCTTTTCAAAACCACTTTAATAGTTTAGTTTACAAATAATAAATTCTCTGTTTGCATAATTCAAAATTTGTTTTCAAAAAAGAAAAGAGAGAGGGACCTTTCAGCTGAGGTATAGTCAGATGACCTAGGCCCTAACAATAAGAAGTACTTTCCTTATCAGAGTCCAGTTTTCTTAGAACTATAGGTGTTTGGTGAGTTACCCATCTATGACTTTTATCACTAATTTTAACTTAAACCCCAAGTTTTAGTTTTGACTGAAGGGTCATGCCGCAATCCCTTCTCCTCCATTCTCCTCTGGGATCTTGGGCACGCACACACACACGCCCGGCATGAGTTTTAAGCCACCGGGTCCGGGACACGAACCGTGGTCGACTACGTGGGAGTCCAGCGACATAGCCATCACGCTAACTGCTGGTTCCCAAGAGATTGCTTTCTATGTATGAATATAGCTAGATATCCAAGATCCATTACTAAATGAAAGAGCAGGCTGCATAATATTTTCAGAATGATATAATTTTTTTAGAAAAATGTATACATATTTTAAGAACAATATATGTTTATCATGGTTACATGTACAATATAGAAAAATATAGAAAAACTCTGGAAAGATATATACTAAAATAATAAGTGGTTATTTATTGTGACATGAAGTTTGTCAGGGAAGAGAGGTATAGTTCTCCAAAAAGACATTAGCCTTTTCAAAACCACTTTAATAGTTTAGTTTACAAATAATAAATTCTCTGTTTGCATAATTCAAAATTTGTTTTCAAAAAAGAAAAGAGAGAGGGACCTTTCAGCTGAGGTATAGTCAGATGACCTAGGCCCTAACAATAAGAAGTACTTTCCTTATCAGAGTCCAGTTTTCTTAGAACTATAGGTGTTTGGTGAGTTACCCATCTATGACTTTTATCACTAATTTTAACTTAAACCCCAAGTTTTAGTTTTGACTGAAGCTAATTTTAATTACCAAAGACTCCAGGTGGGCTTGTGGCTGATATCATTTTACTGAGTCCAAAACAAAGGGGATTGTTTTCTAAGGCCATTGCCCAGGAGTAGACATTTTTTCGGGTTTTAGGTCAGTGAACTACAAAATGGAATTTTGCGCCATTCTTTGAAGTGCAATAATCCTAACCTAGATGAAACCACACCATAACTAGTTGTACCTCTTGCTCCAGGAAAGAGGGTGTATTTTCTGGGAACCTTCAAGAACTGACTGAACCACCCCAATTAATTTTCTTGTTAAAATTAATGGCTGAATAGATATTTTCATATTCATCCCCACACTTTTGGTCCTTTTCATGCCCTATAGTTATTGTTTGTCCAAGGTTCCTAAAAACTCTGCTTTGTGGGGAACCAGCAGTTAGCGTAATGGCTATGTCACTGGACTACCATGTAGTCGACCGCGGTTCGCGTCCTGGACCCGGCGGCTTACAACTCACTCCGGGCACGTGTGTGTTAGTGCCCAAGATCCCAAGAGGAGAATGAAGGAGAAGGGATTGCGGCGTGACCATCCCCCCTTGGGGGGTGATTTCTCGCTCTCTGTCTCTATGTCTCTCTCTGTCTGTCTGGCGAGCACATGCGCCCTATAGCAAAAATCTCTCCAAAAAAAAAAACTCTGCTTTGTGGACTAGAGCTAAGAATTTCCTTCAGTGCCTTTGTGGTACCACAAAGTAAGCATCTGCATCTTAGTCATTAATAGGCATCCTAATCATGTGTAACATTCTAGAACAGAGTTGCTTCTTTCTGTCCTGCATTAAAGAATAACACAAATGTCTAAGACACACCTGAGGCAACATTTCAGAGTCACTTAGCCTCACCATCTCTTATTTAATACCACTGAAGCCAACAGTTTGATATGGGCTCCTGTGACTTCACATACAGTGACTCAATTCAGGCTGTACAATGTGCCTCTCACCTCCCACCCTAGGGGAGATATTAATGCCACAGGATTCTACTTGTGGCCCACATATGTGAAACCCTAAAACGCAAGAAGCTAGTGTTCTATGAGGTAAACTTTCAACATATTATTTTATTGGTAGGTAAATTATTTCCCTTTTCTCTCTCTAGATGGAATGTTTTGAGATGTTTATGTTTAATGTTAAGTTTATGTGATTTCTTGATGGCTGGTCCTATGGATTTAAGTCAGTTTCAGATAGTAAAGTTTAGACTTGATAATGTATTCTCATCTCCGCTCTCCCTTTCCTGCTTTTCTCCCTTTGTTCTTCACACCTAGAATCACATTCCCTGATAAAGCAGTAATACCCAAAGCTTCAGGTTCTGTTTTCTAGGTAACCCAGGCCATAAATTTCCATACGGGAAATTATGCCAATTTCACCACTTTTGGTAGTTTTCCTCAATTAGGAATCCTTTTTGAGATTTTACTCAGTTGTATCCTAATGTATGGCATTGGGAAAGTTGCTTAATCTGTCTGTGCCTCTTATTTTTTCAAAGCAATATAATGATAACTATTTGGTGGAAAAATAGACAGATTAAAAGACAAAATGGTTGTAAATAAGTATAAGTAGTGAATGTTCACTAAGTATTTGTTGTTATTACTATGCATTATAAAATTCAATCTTATCTGCAACATGATGGAGTTAGGGTGAGATTTTTTAAAAAAAATGAAGGGAGCTGGCTAATTTCCACATACTATAAGGAGGTTAGGAAGATACATTTGCATAATAAGCACAATAAATCCTCTAAATACTATCTTATTATCCATATAAAAATTGATTCAGAAATGAAACTATAACTTTTTCCAGAGTTAGTCTTTCATAGCTATGGTGAAAATGATCATTTTGGAATTATCACTCTAGTCCTCCCACCCAGGCAGAAGAAGCCGGGCCTTCAGAAGAAGGTTCCACATGGCTCCAGCGAACCAGATTTTTCAGGGAATGAAGATTTTCTACTGATAATTCAGCCTCCAGAAAACGAGCTAGCGGCTGAACTTCAAGAATTTGAAAGAAACACACCATCCATCAGATGACAAGAAATCAGCGCTGGATCACGAGAAATATGGGAAAATGAGAAAATACCTCTCCTCCAAGGGAAAAGAGTAACTCTTCTTCATCCACAAGCAGTTTGGTGAAAATCATGGAAATGTCTGATAAGGAATTTAGAGCATTCATAATGTTGAAGCTAACAGAGATGGAAGAGAAGAGAGATAATGAACTGCTAAAGAGAAAGGAGAAAGAAGTTGACGAGTTCCAGGAGATGAGGAAGTTCTTGCAAGATCTAAAAGAGGAATTACACACTTTACAAAAGACTCAAATGGAACTGCTAGAGATGAAGTCTATAATACAAGAAGTCAAAATCTCCCTTGAAAGTATTAAAAGCAGACTAGATCATTCAGAAAATAGAATCTCAGATCTAGAAGAGAAAATAGCTGGCCTAGAAAAATCCACCACGAAGACTGAGAAAATGGCCCAAGAATTTGAGAATAATATGCAAGAAGTACTGGATACCATCAAACATCCAAATATCTGGATAATTGGCATTCCAGAAGGTGAAGAGACCCATAAGGGCATTGATAATCTATTCCATGAGATCCTGCAAGAAAACTTTCCAAAC
>NW_006159643.1:752395-752623 GCF_000334495.1 Tupaia belangeri chinensis
CAGAACAGAAGATAAAAGTACACGAGACTGATAGGTTCATGCACCTACCATTTGAAAAGAATCCTAACCTGTTTCCTGGCTTTAAGCAAAGTTCCTTGGCGTTTCTTTGATTTAAGTTAAAACTGGTTTTCTTAGTAGTAATGAGTGAACTCACCATTGAAAGTAGTTAGATTATGTAGGAAATTGTGTAATCAATGCAATGTGGGTGGGAAGGGGATAAAGGACAAT
>NW_006159643.1:752839-760313 GCF_000334495.1 Tupaia belangeri chinensis
AGTATAGAAAGCAAACATAGATACCAGAGACAGTGTGGGAGGAGAGTGGGAGAGGGCAGAGGGTAAGAGAGAGGGAATCTAGGATGGGGGGGGGAAAGCAAAACATACAGAAAACAAGAAATGCAAGATCATTTGCTGAAAATAACATGTTTGTTGATGTGCTTGATTGAGACAATATACAGTGTACTCTGGATGGAAAATCTCATTTTGCATGCTGTAATGATGTACAGTGAATGAATGCAAATAAATAAATTGAAATAAAAAAATGATCATTTTGAACAGGAAGAAGGGCTTGTGTAAGTTTAAACTGAATGAAGACTACAGTGCTGCAGGCTTTGATTTTGTCTTCTGTCACTTCCCCTTTCAAGGATTGGCACAGCTCAGAACAACCCAGGATTCACTCCTGTTGTAGTTTAGCCCACTGATTCTGAGCTGTGCCTGGGGCTTTTGCCAGTAGATGGCCTGCCTCTCTTGTCCTGCCATCCTTTTGATCCCAGAATTTCAACTGGGTTGGTTTTGACTTTTTATGGCTGATGACAAGATTTATGTGGATTTAATTTTCTGCTGCCTCTGGCTGCCAAAGGTTTTGGTGTTTGCAATATTCATCTGGAAAGAAGATCAACTACAACCATTTTTTTGACTGGGTGTAGGTTTTCACAGTAGCGGGAAATCAGTGATTTGTAGGTTACTAAATCTTGGGTTTTGTTTAACATGTAATTTTTATGACCAGTAGGAATGAGTAACGTCCCAATATTTCAGAACTTTATGTGAGAAGTAAGCCAGAATGAAAAATTATGTTGTCTATCAAACAAATCTAGCAACCGCATAATAGATCTCCTCAGAAAATGTAATCCTCACCCCTCCTTCGATCTCCTTTTTGTCCTCTGAGACTGGAATTCTTGTTAAATTAACTCTTGATGTTTGCTTTTCTTTGGTAATGTAGCAAGTGCAAAATGTCCCTCACACTACACACAAATGTGCAAAGCAGACGCAGTTTCCTTGAGTGTCTTCTAACTGATATTCTCTCCCTAATAGTAGTCCCTTAGCCTGCTAGATAACAGAAAATTATAAAGAAGTTTTAGGCCAAGTAGGAAACCTTAGTCTGTTCCAGTCATTAAAAATCACTTTAGGCAATTAAATCTTTGGTCAGTTAACTCATGGTAATTGGCATATACTTCAGTGTTCTTCTTACTTCTTTCCAGGATAGTGTCTGGGTATGGGAAGTAGTATTGGTATGATTTAGGTGGCATGATGTGGGTTCCCAATTCTTTCTTTTTAAAAATCTGTGTAGAGGGCACATGAGCTCACCAGAGAGAAAGTCAGAGAGATGAGAGAGGTGTGAGAAAATACCCTCAAGAGCAAAGGCCACACAGAAATCCCTTCTCCATTTCTCTCTCCTTTTGGGGATTTGGGCACACACACAAACACACACACACACACACACACACACACGTTCCTGGCATGTTTCTTAGGCTGCCAGATCCATGACTGAACTGTGTGGTCAGCCATGTAGGATCCAGCTGCCTTAAATCTCATGCCATAGGCTAGCCCCATGTGGGTCCCCAGATCTATGCAGAACTCTGAATTCTCATGGCCTCAGATGTTCAGTGGCTAGGACAGTAGCAAAGCAACCCTAATCCAGTGACCGAGTGAGGATAGTTCAGCAGATTGCAACACAATACCCATGGACAATTCTCACTCCAGAGCTCCCCTTTGGACTAGCTGAGGCTTTGTTGAGTTGCAATAGTTCAACTTCTCTCTCTATCCAATCATGCTAAAAGTATAAGAAAAATGTTCAATATCACTTGTCAAAAGGAAAATGCTCATCAAAACCTCAATGAGGTATCACCTAATGTCGGTCAGAATAGCTATGATAAAAGAAAAATAAAGAATAATGAATGCTGGTGGGTTTGTAGAGAAAAGGGAACCCTCATGTTCTGCTGATGAGAATGTAAACTGGCACAGTCACCATGGAAAATATTATTGATGTTCCTCAAAAACCTAAAAGTAGACCTACCCTATGACCCAGAAATCCTACTCTTGGGTATCCAAAGGACAGAACATCAATCAGTCAGAGAGACATTTTCACATCTGTGCTTATCACAGCATTATTCACAATAACCAAGACATGGAAGCAACCTAAGTGCCCAACAATCAATGAAGAACTTAAGAAAATGTGGCATATATATGCAATGGATTACTACTCAGCCATAAAGAACAACAGAATCCTCTCATTTGATATAAAGTGGATGAACTTAGAAGAAATGAAATGAAATTAGCCAGGCTATGAAAGGCAAATAGTGTATGTCCCCACTTAACATATACTGAATGTCTGTATTCTATGGCAGAAAGTGAAGTACTCTGTGACAAAGAAGTAGAGAGAGTAATGGTAGATACCAGAAGTTCCAAGCTGGGAGAGTTATTTGAGGAGAAAATTAGCAACAGACACAAGAATGCATAGGGAATCAGCAGTTAGCGTAATGGTTATGTCTCTGGACTCCCACGTAGTCGACCGCGGTTCGTGTCCCGGACTTGGTGGCTTAAAACTCACGCCGTTTGCGTGTGCGTGCGTGCCCAAGATCCCAAGAGGAAAATGGAGGAGAAGGGACTGTGGTGTGACCATCCCCCCTGGGGGGTGATTTCTTGCTTTCTGTCTCTATGTCTCTCTCTGTCTGTCTGGTGAGCGCACGCGCCCTATAGTGAAAATCTCCCCAAAAAAAAAAAAAAAAAGAATGCATGTAAACAAGTAGAACAGATTATGGAACTGTGTACCACAGCTGAATAAACATGTCACTGATATTTCACTATATACTTACAGAAAAGAACAAAAAAACTAGTGGAACTATTACCAAATCTGTGCTATATAATGTAATGTGCAATACAGAAAATGATAAATATGTCTATATTCTTGATCTGATTATTGAACGCTATATGTATACCTTGAAAAACTCCACAAAGATGTACCAATGATTATTTGTAAACCAGGAACCACAATTTCAAAGTAAAAATAACATTAATAGAAGGATAAAAAGTGGATTTTTGATTTTTGACATTCATAAATATCTAAATCACCTTCTATTGTTTCTTTTTTCCATTTTATCTCTCAGAAATTAGCCTATGTCCAATGTAGAATGGAAAGTTCTGAATGACTAGTCAGAATTGAAACTTTGAGTGTTACTACCCTGTCAGAAACATCACTGATTGTTTTAATCGTGTTTTTACATCTTGTTTTTTGGGGGTATTTTATTTATTTATTTTTAGACAAGATCTTGCTATGTTACAATTCTCCTGCCTCAGTCTCTTGAGTAGCTAGACCTAAGGGCTCAGAACACTGTGCCTGGTCTTTAGAGTGGGCGAGGAATTGAACTGGGCCTCCCATGTGGGCAGCTTGGCAACAAGTAGCTTTATCAACCAGCTCAGGTTATTACGGTTGGACTTGTTTGTTATTTTTGCTATGTGCTAAAAGAAGCAATTGCTTTCATGACATATTTCCACTAGTTTTTCTTATTATTATGGTTCTCCTTATTAGTAGCATTTTGCCCTTGCAGAAAGGCAAGGAAAGTATCTTTTAAAAAAAGGCCCAGGCTTCTAGTCAGGTATATCCATGTCTGAATCTAGTTTCTAATTGATCCATGGCAAGTAGATTAACTACTTTAAGTCTCAGTTTTTGTCATTTGCACCTATCTCTCAGACATAACTGATTCAGGTTAAATGATCTAATATACTTTAAATGTCTAAATATTAGCTGACATATTGAAAAGAGTTCAGAGAAAGCTCTTTCTTACCTCCGCCTTCTATTTGTCCTTTCCAATTACTTTTACATTATAAAGGTGGTTCTTCAAAAACCTAAGTTTTTGTGAGTTGTGTGTGTAGGTGGAAGGGGTATTTTTATTCTTGGAGATCTGCCGAATGTATGGTAAATGTTAGGGGCTAAATTCATGTGTTAAGTCCTAATATTTAGAACCTCAGAATGTGACCTTATTTAGAAATTAGGTAGTTGCAAATGTAATCTGTTATGATGAGTTTATATTTGGTAGAGTGGGTCTCTAACCCAATGTGTCTGTGTTCTTATAAAAATGGAAAATCTGAACACACACAGACACATGGGAAGAACACAAGGTGAAGAAGGATGCAGAGATAATGATGATGCTTCGCCAAACCAAGGAATGGCAAATATTGCCAGCAAACCACTAGTAGTTGGATGAGAAGCACAGATTGCCTCTCATAGCCTCAGAAAGAATAAACTCTACTGATAACTTAGTTTTGGACTTCTAAACTCCAGATCTGTGAGACAATACCTTTCTGTTATTTAAGCCACCCAGTTTGCGATAATTTGCTAAGACAATCTTAGCAAATGAATATTGTAAATAAGAACTAGAGCTTTCTCTGAAATGTTTAGCTTAGAGAGTCTAAATTTTATACTTATTAATCTTTTTATACTTCTTTTAAAGAATTATTCTATTTAACTTTATTTATCTATTTATTTATTTTATTTGACCAGAGTGGGACAGAGTGAGAGAGAGAGAGAGAAAGTGAAAAAGCAAGCAGCCAGGGCCAGGACTCGAACTGTGTTTGGTCATGTGGGAGTCCAGCATCTTAACCATCATGCCGCCTGCTGGACCCTTTTCAACTTTTTAAATTTTACTATTTTTAAATATAGATTCCCTCACTGCATATCATTACAGCATGCAAAATGAATTTTCCCAACATGAATACACTGTATTTAACTGGAGTTCGTCCAGTTAAAGATATTATCATACACATTATTACTTAAGCTATTTTAAAAATTAAATTTTGTAATCAAAATCCAGTTACATCAGTTGTGGTTTAGATATTTACTACATTTAGGAAAAAGTTTGATTATTATTCTTCTGCGTTAGTTTTACTGTGATTGCCAAGGTTTTTTGTATTGTTACTAATTATTTTAATGAGAAAGCAGTAAAAGTTGTATCAGAAGCCATTTGAGGGCCAGTGTAGTAGTTAAGTACTGAACATGCAGAGCCAGATTCCACGTGGCCAACTATGGTTCCAATCCTGGCCCAGTGGCTTGAAAAAGACTCTGAGTGCTATGCATGCTGTGTGGGTGCATGCCCCAAATCCTGATGAATGGAGAAATGGAAGAAAAAGGACCATGGCATGATCATTACCTGTTTAGGGAATACTTTCTTGCTCTCTCTTTTTCTCTTGGGAGTGCATGTGTCCTCTGCAACTAGAAAATAAGAAAGAGAGGCCAGCAGGTGGTATAGTGGTTCAGGCGCTAGACTTCCATACCTGAAACTCACGCCAGGTGCATGCGCATACATGCCCAAAATTCCAAGAGGAGAATGGAGAAGGGATTGCAGCGTGGCCATCCTCCTGGGGGGTGATTTTTCACTTTCTCTCTCTCTATTTCTGTCTCACCCTCTGGTGAGAAAGGGTGAGCCCTTATAGCAAAATATATAGCCTGTGTATCCTATAGCAAAAATTTCTCTCTCAAAAAAAAAATGAGAATAAGAAAAAAGTCATTTGAAAACATTGTTAGTTTATTTATGGTAGTGTTCTATGAAATTTCATGAAGTTATCTGCAAGTCATTTACACACTACATCTTCAGTAACTGTTTTTCGAATAAACTGTTTAGCACCTTTGATTTTGATTGCAGAATTTAATTTTTAAAATAACCAAAGATTAATCAATATAAAATTTAGATTATCCAGCTAAACATTTCAGAAAAGACTTGATAATTTATTTTATTTTATGTTCACATTTTTGTATAGGATATTTGGTCTTTTTTCCTCCAATCCTTAAAATTCTTTATATATAAGGGAAATTAATACTTTATCTGTGATATATGTTGCAAATACTTAGTCTCAATTTGTTGTTTACCCTTTGACTTTGCTTGTGGTGGATTTTTACTTTTGTCTTAAGATAAAATGAATCTAGTAATTATAACACAAAAAAAAAAGATAAGAATTACATGTTCAATATGACCTAGTAATCATAACTCAACAAAAAAAGATAAGAATTACATGTTCAATATGACTCCCCCCATGTACATAAATAGAAAACATATTAGGAGGAAATGCTCCAAAATGCATCAAATATTTATGTCTGGTTAATCATGTTGTAAGGAATTTAAAATTTTTCCTTCAATAAAATTTTCAGATCTTCTATAATAAATCTATATTATTTCATATCAGGAAAAAAAAGGTGTACATGTTCTTTAATTAATAAAAAGATTAAGACTTGGCCCTGCTTCTTTGTAGTCTGGAAAAGAAACTTAGGAAACACGTGTTAATTGATGTAAAAAAAGAATAGGATCAACACATACTTGTTTTTCTTCTCTGCAATCATCTCCCTCCCTCTCTTCATGTTTGTTTTCTCTCTCACATTCTCCCTATTCCATGTCTTACACAGCGGTAAAATACATGCAGAAAATGAGGCAGCCTGCCACAGCATATTATTTTATTGCTACAAAAGTGATTTGGAGTTCTTTCATAAAACACCATCACAGGCTATGACAAGAACTCAGAGACCACAATGCTAATGGATAAAGTAAAGTCCTCTGACATACTAAATACTCCTTTGTCCTTAGTTAACAGTCTTGAAACAAGCAACAGGTACCCTATTACAAGGCTTTCTCTGTGCTATCTTACATGGTATAAAATTCTAGGTCCCTTCGTTTTAGCAGTTGAGTGGTCAGAGAAGAATTATTGCTTCCTTTATTTTATGGCTCTAGTGAGTCCCCAGGATGTGCAGCTGAAAAAAAATCAATGCCAGATGGCTCCATAGGAGACAGGTCTAATGGTTCTGCGTTGTTCTCAATCTCCCTAACAGGAAAGCTGTATTGTGGGGTACTCAGGATTATTACATCCAACAGCGAACGATGACATTTGTTTGGTGTCCACAGTGTGCTAAGGGCTGTATTACATGCATTGTTTCATGAAATGATCACTGCAACTCAATTATTATGCCATATGTATGATGGAACAATTATTCTGTCATATTTATTGTACATGTCACAAGTAGGGGATATGTAACTTTTCACAAATCAGATGTTTAGGTGGCAGAAATAGAATTTGAACTCATTCTTTTTTTTTTAGGTTTCCAAGCTAGTACTTTAAAGACTATTATTATTATTTTTATTTTGGAGAGGTTTTTGCTATAGGGCGCATGCAGTCACCAGATAGATGGAGAAAGACAGACAGAAAGCGAGAACTCACCCCCCAGGAGGGATGGTCACACCGCAATCCCTTCTCCTCCATTCTCCTCTTGGGATCTTGGGCAAACACGCACACGTGCCTGGCGTGAGTTTTTAGCCACCGGGGCCAGGACACAAACCGTGGTTGACTACATGGGAGTCCAGCAACATAGCCATTACGCTAACTGCTGGTCCCTTAAAGACTATTCTGATGTGGGGACCAGCAGTTAGCGTAATGGCTATGTCGCTGGCCTCCCACGTAGTCGACTTTGGGTTGCATCCCAGACCCGGGGGCT
>NW_006159643.1:760467-761695 GCF_000334495.1 Tupaia belangeri chinensis
AAGCAAAAAACCCCCAAAAAAAAAAAAAAAAAAAGACTATTCTGATGCCACTGGGAGAAGCGTTCATACCAAGAAAAAAATATAACTTAACATATATCAATTTATTAGTGAAACTTATGACACGTCCAGGGGGATAAAATCTCCTTTGAAAATTTTCTAGCAGCCTTTCTCAATGGAGGTTCCACAAGGAAATTAAACCCTACCAAAAAAGTATCTGAATATTATCATATCATTTCTTCCAAGAATAATGGCACATAATAAATACCATTCTAGAGGCAAAAAAGAAAGGTTAATTCATTATATATAAGAAACCATCAAAAAGGTCAAGAAAAAATGAATTAAAGTGTGAGTTTATTTTGATGCAATTTTAAAAATTATGCATAATAGTTTTTCATAATACAGATTTTCCATGAATTTTTTTAAATTTAACTTTATTTATTTATTTATTTAAGTTGACCAAAATGGGACAGAGTGAGAAAGAGGGAGAGAGAGGAAAAGTGAGTTAGCAAACCTCCAGGTCCAGGAGTCAGCCCGGATAGGCCATGTTGGTGTCCAGTGCCCTTAACCGCCACTCCACCTACCAGCCCCTTATCTCTTCTTAAGGCATCATTTCGGATCATAAATTTTTTCATCACAGTACTGAGATATACACAACAATATTTTGTCTATTTGGTGTCGTATCTTTTCATGACATATGTTTTCAATTCCCAAAAATGTAAGTCAATTGGAGCCATCAAGTAAACAATGAAAAGTTTTCCAATTTTTGTCCTCACTCATTCTTAATCAGCACTTTAATTTTAGTGAGCTGATTCCTTTTAATGTATATTTTAGATGATTTTAGAAAGAAAAAGGACAAGTCCCATTAATGTCTTTTACTGCTTTCTTAAGTCTTTTTTTTTCTTTTCTTTAAATTTATTTTTTTACATTAATTCACTATACATCAATTCAGTGTACAAAATGAATTTTCCATCCAGAATACACTGTATATTGGCTCAATCAATGTACGTGTTCAAATTTTCCATTTCTTTTGTCCTGTATATTTTGCTTTATTTTTTATTTTTATTTTATTTTTTTTTTGGTCATCCTTGATTCCCTATCCCTCACCCTCTACAATGTCCCATGTCCCTCCCTCCTCCCACATTGTCTCTGGTATCCATGGTTGCTTTCTATGCCTCCCCCCCCCATTTAATTGATTTGCTAATGAACTTAATTAGTCTAAATATTTTCA
>NW_006159643.1:761889-765622 GCF_000334495.1 Tupaia belangeri chinensis
ACCTGTTTCTAGACTTTAAGTTTCAAGGAAATATCCTTAGCAGTTCAAAACTGCTTTTCTTGAAATTGCCAGCTGAACTTGCTATTGAAAGTAGTTAGATTACTTATGATATTGTGTGATCAACAAAATGTTGGGGGGAAAGGAATTGAAGACAACTGTAGACAGCAGAGATAGTGTAATAAGAGGGTGGGAAAGAGCAGAGGGTCAGACATGGGGTAAAAAATAATATATATATATATGAAACTAGAAATGGAATATTACTGATGATAATATGCATGATTAAGCCACTATGCAGTTTATTCCATGAACTTTTTGAAGACCCTTTGTACAATGGATGCCTTAGAGAATTAGCACTTAATTCTATCTTGTTTGTTCTCTCTGTCTCTTTTAATGTTTTAAGGGTAACAATTATATTCTGTAATTATTAGCTGACCCTTCCCATCCCTACTCCCCATTTGTTCTATTAACAATGACTAAAGGGAGGTCTTTTACTCAAGACTTTACATTGATGATAAAAGGATAAATGCTGTTTTACGCATTTAGTCCACTGTCAGTCTAAGCAACCATTCATTACATGACAGACTAAAAAATATATATATATATATGAATGAAACACTCCTGGTATTAACTCTAATCCTCTGTTGCTAATGGATGAATGAATTGTAAGTGAGTTGTACCAAAGGAGAAGTCCTTGTGTTTGCACATCTAGATCTTCTTTGTTTTTTGCTTGGTGATCTTTTTTAGAGCTCCCTGCTTCCTTCTGGAATAGGATTTACCTATTACTACTTATTTTAATATAATCGATCAGAGTTAGAACTTAGTTACAATACCTTTATCAAGCTAATTTATGTCTCTTACCAGTGCTGCAGCTAATTTGCCAGTCATAAGATGATGGTACTTGGAGGGGGTCGTTTGAATAGTATACAGTATGTGTTCTGTTTGTTTTTGCAGCAGTGCATGTTCTGTAAATACCAAATAAACAGAATTTCCTTTCACTTTCTCTTTCTTACTTGCTGTCCCTCAATCTTGTCCCTTCCCCATTTTTTCCAAAAGAGATTAATGTTCAGGTTAAGTGCTAGCTGGAAAGGTCCCTCCCTTTGATACTGCTGTCCCCATAACTTAGAGCATCATTATTCTTGGCTAGATGTAACAATTTAGTTGCTTCATGCTGGCTTTCATTTAAGCAAAACCAGCATAGTTAGCTATTAATAATTGTTCAATGTTCCAGAAAATATCCTCATGCTAGATAATTCAACGCCAAAGAATGACTTTTTTCAAGCAAATATGAAAGGTTTCAATAATATTGGCCTTTTTGTGGAAAAGAAAAAAAGTAAGAATTTCATACAGTGTTTTCAGGGAAGTTTGTGGAATTTCTTGTAGACTAAAACTTAGATTGAGTGATCTAAAAATCAACAACATTGATGACACATGAAAAGTGGATCAGAACATTCTAGGTTCTCTTGCTTTTCACTTTGAAATACCAACTATAACAGAATAATGCCAGAATTCCTGAACTATTTGATTCACCCTTTAGTCAGTCTCACTGCCAGAGGATAGTGATTAAGAGCATGAAATTTAAAATAAAAAGACTCACTCAGGCATAGTGCTACCATTCCTAGGTAATACTACTACCACTCAAGGGGTGCTGGGAGGGGAGAGGAAACAAGATCTCTCCTGGCACAGTACCTGGCACAAAAACATACTAATGATCATTCCAATGATCATGATTGATATTTATCAAGTGCTCAGCAAGTGCTAGACATTTTGCTAATAATTTCTATGAATTGTCTCATTCACTCCTCACAATCACCTTATGAAGTAGATACTTTGATTAGTTTCATTCTATGTGTGAGGAAACTAAGGTAAAGAGAGGTTAATAACTTACCCAAGGTCACACATCCTGGGTAACAGAGCCTGGATGCAATCTCTGACAGTCTAACTACACTGAACCATTCTTCTGCCAAATAAATGTTAACTACAGATGGTCTCTGACTTTATAATGGTTCAACTTGCGATATTTCAACTTTACAATGAATGGTACACAAGTGGTGAGTACCCATGAAACCATTCTGTTTTTTACTTTCAGTACAATATTCCACAAGTTACATTAGATATTCAATGTTCCCATAAAACAGGCTTGTGTTAGATTATTTTGCCCAAGTATAAGCTAATGTAAGTGTTCTGAGCATATTTAAGGTAGGCTAGGCAAAGCTATGATGTTCAGTAGGTGTATTAAATTCATTTTGGACTTGGAGCATTTTCAACCTACAGTGAGTTCATTGTGACTTAACCCAGTTGTAAGTCAAGGAGCTCCTTCGATAGCAAAATTTTATGCTACCTGTGTGATTCTTGCAGGCACCCTGAAGCACTGTACATCTAAGCAAAATTTCCTAACTGAAAGAACTGAACTCAGAAGCCTTTCAATGCTGCTATTTGTCAGGGCTCAGCAGCTAGATGACATTATCCATCATCAGTTGCCATTACCCTTGGGAAGGTAAAGCCTGAGACACACATCCCTACACCCCCAATTTTCTTTTTACCACTAGGAGAAATAATGAATCCAGTATCTATGGATGTGTGAACTGCTTAAATTCCTATTCAAGGGCTTTAACCACTCTTCCCAACTTCCTTCCTCTTAGGATGGTACCTAGTTGCAAGAGAGTTTTACATATCCTAATGATATTAGACACACACAGACCTATGTTCTATATGCAATCTTTTGTGTTGGAAAATGTGCCTGAGATTTGTTTTAATCAGGTATAGCAATACCGAGACACAGAAATGACCATTATAAATGAAGAAGTGTATATTCACAGATCCCTAGAAGCAGGAGGCATGACCTACCATGTTGGACCACAGGGGAAACCAGGATCAAACAGAAGACAGAGGGAACACCAGGAAAGCAGAGGCAAGAACCTTACTGTGGTTTATTACAGAAAAGTGAGACAAAGTAAGCAAGGTAGACAGGTTAGGATTGGCCAATTTGTAGTTCGAATAAATTTTGGTGGGCTCTAGAGATTGCCTTAGTTATTTGATACCCGACCCTGCAATGACTACTACAGGGTTATAGTGGCTAGACTGAACAGAGATGGTTGAGGGTATGGGCTCTAGATTCCTGACCTGCATTTGGAGTACATTATTGGGTCTGTGTTTGCTCTCTCTGGGAATTAGCTAACTTTGGGCAAGGTAGACTCTTACTAGTTAGTGAGGCCCCAAGATGTCAAATGATCATAAAATAAAACATGTGATCACACACTCCAGTTGAAGTATCTTATTCCTTTCATCTCAGATCTTGCCCTTGGTCCTTGTTACTCTGTTCTTGAGGTGTATGGAAGTCATAGCATCTTGGCTTGACACAAGCAAAGAGGTTGTTTCAGGGGAGCTCAGTTTTCTCCTGTCTATGGCCCAATCTCTGTTCTTTGTACTGATGATTCTTTAGGCTACTACAACTCCTTTGCAAGCCCAAGCTCATGCAGGTGGCTCACAAGGGGTTGAGAGGAATGGCAAAAAAAAGGCAATTTACACCCTTTTGGGATCACTGAGGGCTTTACCTTGCAAAATGCCTTCATGCCAACAGCATTCAGTTGCAGTAGAGTCAAAATAGCAGCATGATGTGGTTAGGCAGAAATCTGGTCTAGTATACCCCAAATTTTTTTTTTTTTTGAGAGATTTTCGCTATAGGGTGCGTGCACTCGCCAGACATACAGAGAGAGACATAGAGACAGAAAGCGAG
>NW_006159643.1:765675-777951 GCF_000334495.1 Tupaia belangeri chinensis
TCCTGGGCATGAACGCACACAGGCCCGACGTGAGTTTTAAGCCACCGGGTCTGGGACACGAACTGCGGTCGACTACGTGGGAGTCCAGCAACATAACCATTACGCCAACTGCTGGTTCCCTCCCCAAATTTTTATTAGTTCTTATTTGACCTGGAGAGTCCCAGTAATTTACTAGCATCCTCTATGAGGGTGAGATGGAAGATGTCACCTGGAGTAGAAAAGAAATATGAAGTGACTTTTATCACACATCAGAGATTCAGTGTACAAATTGTCAATTCCAACCTACAGAAAAATTTTGTAATAATGATATTTAAAATAATAACAAAGAAGACAAATTTCTAAGTAGACTGATCAAAATAAAAAGTGATAAACAGGGCCAGCAGGTGGCATGGTGGTTAAGACGCTGGAATTCCCACATAGTCGACCACAGTTCGAGTCCCAGACCTGGCGGCTTGCTTTCTCACTTTCCCTCTCTCTCTCTGTCTTTCTCTAGCAAAAACTCATGTGAAATAAATAAACAAAATAATTCTTTTAAAAAAAGTGATAAACAATATTAGGGATTAAAAATAACAATAGTTTTTTTTTAATAATTACACATTACATGTGATTTTTTTTGCCAATAAATTTGAAAATTTCAGTGAGATACCAATTTCTAAAAATAATTTACTGATTTTTTTTGGGGGGTGGAGGTTTTAGCTGTAGCGTGCGTGTGCTCGCCAAACAGACAGAGAGAGACAGAGAGACAGAAAGCGAGAAATCACCCCCCAGGGGGGATGGCCATGCTGCGATCTCTTCTCCATTCTCCTCTCAGGATCTTGGTCACGCACACACACATGCCCAGCATGAGTTTAAAGTTGCTGGGTCTGGGACTCAAACCGCAGTTGACTACATGGGAGTCCAGTGACATATCCATTATTTCCACCTGCTGGTCCTCTGATTATTTTTCATAATAAATATTGGTGGTGGTGCAGTGTTGATGCAACTGGACACACACAGGAAAGGTCCTGGACTTGTGTCCCCGGAGCTCCTTGAGTGCGTTGAGTGTGGACACGTGCCCCTGATCTGGACCAGCTTAAGACTAGGGCGAACTGAGGCATAAGGACCTTTGGGGGGTTCATTCCACCTGCTGGTCCTCTGATTATTTTTCATAATAAATATTGGTGGTGGTGCAGTGTTGAGATGCAACTGGACAGACACAGGAAAGGTCCTGGGCTTGTGTCCCAGGAGCTCCTTGAGTGCGTTGAGTGTATACACGTTCCCCTGATCTGGACCAGCTTAAGACTAGGGTGAACTGAGGCATAAGGACCTTTGGGGGGTTCTTCTCTCTTTTTCTTTCTCTTTCTTTTTCAGAACAAACAAACCTTAAAAAATGGTCAGAAATGTTTCTAACTCAGGGCTCCTTAGCTTCTGTTTCCAGAGGAATATTCTTTACCAGACAGCTTAACGGCTATGTCCCCTTACTTATACTTTTTTCAAATTTCCATTTTTGTGGGGACTCCCCTGACCACTTAATTTAAGTTCCAATCCTTCTCACAGATTTCACATCTCTTTTATCTTATTCTTTACTTTAACAGTGATCACTCTCTAACATACCATATATTTTACTTGTTAATCTTGCTTATTGATTGCTTCCTTCAATATAATCTATGAAGAAAAAGATAATAAAGATATATGTTTTGAAATACCACACTACACCTTATAAAGATGTGCAACTATTATACATAAATTAAAAATTAGAATACAATAATAATTTATTCATTATGGTGATGGATATTATCACAGATGTTCATTACATTTTCTCTACTTTGAAACTTTCTTTCCATAGTATAAATAAATTAGGGAAGGATCTCAGTAATCTGAAAACAGTAATTTATAGCAAAAATTAATATTAATATCTTTATTGATTACTGAAACTATTACCATTTAGTGCTCATGGCTACTTGTAAATTTTTTTTTTTAGAAATACAACAATAGTCTTAAGTATCTTATCCTGGACCTGTTGGGTATGAGCCACTTCCAGGACTTCAAAAGCATTTGAGACTAGATGACATAAAATGCTGCAATGACTCCTGAGCTTTATCCCAGTAGGCTGAATATAAATATATATTCTCAAGCGGGCTTCTTGGTAGACTCTCCTGCTGGTTTTTGAAGCTACAAGTAGGACATGAGTTTTAAATAGCTGAACAGACTTAGGACGCCTAGACATGTAGGCAGATCTTCTAAAGCTTGCATTTTCTGACGTCTCTTCTGCTGGCCTGTTCGGCAAAAGACCTTTGCCCAAACATTAAGGAAAGCCTTTTATTGGAAATGACTCAAAATTCTACGGCCTTGTAGCAGTCTCCCATGTTTTCAGAATCTTGAGTTCTTTATCCATCTTGAATTATGGAAAATTGTAGTGTGTGGAGAGAGAATTTCTGAGCCTGGCTTTATTTTATTCAATTGTTCCAGAGTTTATACACCATTCAAAATATGCTTTGTGAGTTAATTTATATGTTAATAACAAGCACCCCAAGGGCAAAATTGATACACAAATTATTAAATCAGTCTTTCTACACATTCTGTATTTTTTTTGTTTTTACAATCACTTTTTCCAAACAATATCAGCCAATCAAACAACTTTAATTACTTTGTGCCCTGCTAATCAAGGTCTGGTAAAGAGCTAGCAGTCAGAGAACTCCTTATCTGTAGTTACAAGGAAGATTGTTCCTTTAAATGTCTTAAAGCATAGATTCCATTTAAATAAGGAGAAAATTATCAGGCTTTTTCATGAGAGGAATATAAATGTTTTGACCTAAAGTGTGAATATTTTGGTTTACTTTTTATTCACTGATCTACTTTATAACAATTCTCAGCATGAAATTGCTTCTGCACATTTAGAGGTTGGGCAAATTCAGACATGACTGCAAGGAAAGAACTTTCAAAACAAATATTAAGTAGAGAGGTGAATAAACTCAGAGTATTTGTCTCTTCCCCTTTACTGAAGGGCTTAGCTCTAAAACAGAGCCACTGTTTGCCAAACCTGTGAAAAAACATACAGATCTGCACTCATACCCTTCGTGCCCCCCTTCTCTCTTCTTCCCTTGTGATCCGTATTCCCCTGGTGTTCAGCACGGCCCTTTATAGTGTTCCATATAAACTTCAGCAATGCCCAGGACTTAAAAATGATACTTCCTACCTCCCCCATGTCAAAATCCTATTTCTGTAGTGCTGAACTCTGAGGTGTTAGCTCTAGAATAAAGCAACTCCTCAGTAACTTAGTAATGGTTAGTGATGATCTTATGTGGGCCTGCCTGTAGAGGGCAACTCTATAAATGCTATCTACGGTTGCTCTGACTGTGCCCATGGACCTCTTCACCCACCACACTTCTCCTGGCAATGCCAGCACCATTCTGGGACTGAAGAGGCTACGAGGACATGGAGCAAATCCAGAGCCAAACTCAGAGCTAAGAGTCAGCTCTATCAAACCTAGTGTGATGGTTACCTGAGTAATACACCTAGGTGTGAGAGCCCTAAATATTGGAAAATGGGTAAATGTTGCTGTGAGAGTGACAAAGGACCAGCACTCACTCCTTGGAGTCTCTCATTGTAAGTGGAGCAAAGTAAAAGCTTTTTTTTTTTTTTAATAAAAAACTTGATGTTTGATTTAACCCAATATATCCAAAATACTGCCATTTCAACTTAAAGCAACACCAAACAATTGGGATATTTTACTTTCCTTTCACACTAAGTCTCTGAAATTCAGTATGTATTTTACATTTACAGCACATCTGACTTAAAACTAGACACACTAGACAGCACAGACCCCAACTGCCAAAGTTTCTCAACTCCAATTGCACATCAGAACCACTCTGCATTCATTCAGTAGGTGAACTTACTAGTTTCAGGGTCTGAAGGTAAATTGGTGAACAAGACAGATCTCTTGGTGTAAAAGCATCCCCTATTGCTAAACTCTGAGCTTGATATACAACATCATTCACAATCTGGGCCTAATCTACCTCCTTAGCTTTCATCTCACACCCACATCCTAGAATTCCAATACTACAGGCACACAGCTTTGGAGTTTCTCAAACACATTAATCTTTTTTTTTTTTAAAAAAAATCTATTTATTTGCTGTGATTTTCACATTACTGGGTCCAGGACTTGAGCTGCAGTCGGCCATGTGGGGATCCAGCACCCTAACCACTATGCCACCTGTGGGCCTCCACATTAATCTTTTAAGAACTTTTTCTTCCCTCTCTTCCTGTTATTCATTCTACCTATCCTTCAACAACCTAGAAACTGTTTTGAGTGCAGCATTAGCCACTTCTCAGATCCAAAAGTTGTCTTTTCAGAGCAAAACAAAAAGTACCCAAGAACAAGCCAAGTTGTTCTCCCTGATTATTTTAGAGGATATGGCAGTAAAAGATCACAGATAAATTATAATATTGGAGAAATACTTTCTGTGGCTCAAAGCCCTGAGAGCACTGTGGATTTTATAATTAATTTTATAAAGTCGGCCAGGCCTTCAGAGGGGATTATCTTGGGATTTGGGGGAGGGAGACACAGTCTAGTTACTGACAGCCTCAAAGAGTCACTCCTTTGAAAATAACATTAGACAAACCATTCCAATATTTCAGAAGTAGGGAACAGAAAGAGTATGGACAGCATTTTTAAGAGGATATTGGGAGATGAAATGGTTTTTGTTCAATGTTTTTTAAAATATAGTCTGAAACTATCTCCCTAAAATTGATTTGTTTTATAAGCTTCAGTTAAAGATTTAGAGCATATCTTTGAGAATTAAATCCAAATTAAATCTAGCAGGAGGATTTTATAGCTTGGAGTGGGGCTTTTTTTTTTTCTTAGAAGTAATTATGTACATGAAGGGGATTGACCAGCAAATAGACACGAATTTGACCCTACTACTAATAATATCTGTGGAATATTAATATTTTCTCCAGTGTGTGTGTGTATTTAATAAAAACTAATGCAGGTCCAGATGGTGGCTCAGGAGTAAAACATGAAGTTCTGCAATCCTGATCTATGTGAAAAGGTTTCTGATACATTAGAGATCTCCCAAACATGCTGAACACATATATACCCATGATCCAGGGCTGTCTGAGGCTGGGGGTGGATTGCAGCATCAAGACTTTGTTGGGGTGTGCTCCCTCTTTCTCTCTATCTCTCTTACTTGGAAGAAATAAATAAATAGACTTTAATAAAACTAATTTTCTGTGAAGTAAATCAAAATTTTAGAGTGTAGGTGACTTTATATCCCTCTGTTAGAAAGATATGGTCCCTCAATACTTATTGTAATCTTTCATTCTGAGACGTGAGAAAATAAACCTCTAAGAGTAGTTATCATGAGAGAATAATATTACAAGTTTTCTTCTGCTTCTTTTTGGAAAAATGGAGATTGACTGTGAAAGAGATCAGAACATACAATCCTAAAATTTGCCACTTGGGCACATCGACTATTTTGAGCTGCAGACCACTGGGAGACAGCAGAAAGGACTCTTTGCCCTCCCCCTTTCTACCTTAAAGTAAATTTCCAGTAAGAAAGGTGACCTCCTTGGACAAGAGGAGAACATTCTCAACACAGACAAGAAGATGACACTAACATGAGTCAATACAACCAAACCTTACTAAAATACCTTTATCTTTCATTAGTTTCTCCCCCATATTTCCTAGATATTTTTTGCCACTCATAGCCCTAAGACCTTTCACCCCCTTAATTTCTCTCCCTTTGTTAGGATGTAATATAAGACTCTTGGTCCACTTCCTTGGAGTTTTCACTTCTTTCTAGGAACCCCTTGTCATGTAAAAATATCAATATCAGAATCTGTATGCTTTCTCTCCTCATAATCTCTCTTTCATCACTTTTATTCATAGGTTTCAGCCACAGAACCTAAGAGAGCAGAGGAAGTCTTTACTCAATTACTACTACAAGAGATTTAGACAAGAACCTCACATTATCTTCGAAAAATTTTGATAAAAATAATATTAAACCATATTTCTGCCCCCATGAAATTCTTCCCTTCACAGCAATTCTTAGTGAAGAAAACAAAGACCAAGTAGCCTAAACAAAAAAAAAAAAAAAGGAATTTATTGTCTCACATAATTAAAATGTATAATTGGCTTCAGCTGTAACTAAAGCAAGGAGCTTAAAAATTGTCATTGGGACATAATCTCTCCATCTTTCCAAGTCATAGCTCTACATTATTTCTTTGGTAGTTCTGTTCTCAGACATATTCTTCCTTTATGTAACCAATATGACTATTAGCAGCTGCAAACTGACATGTCTGCTAGCATGAGAACCGTACAAGAAAAAAGCAATTCTATTTTTCAATTGTCTCTATAAAAACTGCAGCAGGACTGAGTCTCATTAAAACAGAATGAAACCATTAAATGTATTGCTATACCTATCATGGAATTACTCTGGTGGTGAAGGGTATGGTATAAATCGAGTGACTAACTCTAGGTCATTTTCTATTCCCTGGAGCTTAGGGTAACTCCCATTTCCTCCAACCACATGGACTGAGTGTAAGGGGAAGATGATTCTTCAAAGGAAAATAAAAACAATGCAATCAAAAGAAAAACAAATAAGTGCTGAATAAACAGAAATAATAGACATCCATCATGTTCTCACACACTTAATCCTGCCTATATATATATTTTTGAGAGGTTTTTGCTATAGGGCGCTTGCGCTCGCCAGACAGAGAGAGACATAGAGACAGAAAGCGAGAAATCACCCCCCGGGGGGATGGTCACGCTGCAATCCCTTCTCCTCCATTTTCCTCTCAGGATCTTGGGCATGCACGCACATGTGCCTGGTGTGAGTTTTAAGCCACGGGTCCGGGACGCGAACTGCGGTGGACTATGTGGGAGTCCAGCGACATAGCCATTACACTAACTGCTGGTTCCCAATCCTGCCCATTTTTGAGGATACAATACAGGTCTTTCTTCACTACTATCCTTCCCAAAATGCCACTGGATACATATATTTGACAATTTCAATTATCCATGCTGCCTGGGGACACCTCTATTATTGTTACCTTGTGTATCTTAAATCTATTAAGTCCACAAATAATTATTACACAGTTAGAAAAATTATCATGATTTTTAGCCACATATGATAGATATGCTGACTTGATCTAAACAATTTATGAAAAACAATAAGGAAAATTATTTTATAACAATAAATCTTATGTTGGTATATCTGGTTAACTCAGCAGCTCATTATTTGGATCTACCATCCTTATTATTAGAGTAACCTTAGAATGTCAGGATGGCCATCAATATGACAATGGGCAGAAAATGAAAAATTGTCTCTTTCTCCTTGTGAATCTATATGAAAAACAAACTTTTCCAAAAGGTATACCCTCCCCACATATACATATTTCCTCTCACATGTCAGTCCAAGAATTGTATTCTATGACTATTCCTGCACATATCATTGGCAAGGAAAATAACTTATTCTTGAACCAATCTAGCTCACCTCTGGAATTGAGGGTGTCATTTACTTTCCAATATTTACAGACACATGGGGGTGGGAGATACCAGCATAAGATTTAGGTTTTGTTTGAAGGAATAAGAAGACAATGGATGCTGTTGTAAAAAATAGTGTCCACTTCACCCTCCTCTCAGAATCATTGGAAGTTATAACTAGGAATGACTTTGCATATTATCTTTAATCCATCAATTTTACAGGTGAGATCGCTAAGACCCAGAGAGACTAAATGACTTAGACATGTTCATAAACTTCGCACAGCTATAATTAAAGCTCAGATGTAGTCTCCTCCCTTTACTAACTAAATAGTCTTTTTTTTTTTCTTTTAAGAGAGATTTTTGCTATAGGGCATGTGTGCTCACCAGAGAGACGGAGAAAGAGAAAAAAGTGAGAAATCACCCTCCTACGAGGGTTGGCCATGCTTCTCCTCCATTCTCCTCTTGGGATTTTGAGTATGCATTCACATGTACCCAGTATGAGTTTTAAGTCACTGGGTCCAGGACTCAAACCACAGTTGACTACTGGGAGTTCAACAACATAATCATTAGGCCATTTGCTGGTCCCTAGGTAAGATTGTTTGTTTGTATGTTTGTTTGTTTGTTTGTTTTGCAGTCCGAAAACAGCCACTGTTTATTTACTGACCAGATTACAAAAATAATCATGGTAAATACCTTAGTTCATCGTTCTAATGTCTGTTGATCTGGTCTTCCCTGTTGCCAGCATCTCCATCTTCTACAAAATGGGTGGTCTTTTTCTTCATTCCACCTCATGGAGAAGATAATTTGAAGGCCACAGGAAGTTATTTGTTTCTTTGAAGTGTTTTTCAACAGTATAGATTTCATGAATTAGGTCCTCCATGCAGATGATGCCAAATTTACCAAGAGATCGAGCAATCAAAGAGTTATCTGTCAAAGCAATACGCTTCTTATAGATTTTGCCATAACCACATTTGTAGATCAGTTCATTTACTGACTTCAGGTTGGGGTATCTCCATGCAATATATGGTTCCACAATTCTCAGCATGTTAATTGAGTCCTTGTTGAGCTTAACAAAGGTGTCATTGAAGATCTAGTGAAGACAAAGAAGCTGCAACACCTTTCAAACCTTTGGGCTCACTTCATTGATACCTCTGATCTTGATGACAAATGTGCAGGTACATAGAAGTTGCCAGCTTTTCTTGCCATCCTGGTCATGCGAATCTCAGTTCTGTACATCTGTCTATATTCCTTATGATAGTGCTTAGCTCTTTCATAGATAAGCTTCCTCCTTGCCTTTCGAAGCATCTTTTGAGCAAACTTCTTTCTCAGGCACTTGATCTTCAGCTTTGCAAAATTCCTTCGCTTTTTCTTAAGGGTTTCTGGAACAACAGAACACTTTTTCTTGGTGGCTTCCGCTGCAGCAGGAACAATTTTCTTGTTTTTTTTTTTCCACAGCAGGAACCTTCTTTTTCTTCTCTTGAATGCCCTCCATGGTTCCAGCCAGAAAAGAGACCCTAGGTAAGCTTTTTGAAGACAGGATGATGTCTTTTGTAAATGCATTCCCCTAGGTATTAGAATGGTTCCTAAGCTAGAGTAGAAGCTCAAAATATATTGTTATTTTTCTCTGAGATGGCTTAGATTTGAAAATATTGTATCTATAGGAAGCAAATTGGTCTGCTTTAAATCTCGATTTAAGAAACATTTGCCTTAGGACCTGCAGATGGCATAATGGTTATGTTACTGGACTTCTGCATGGTTGACCAGTTTGAGTCCTGGGCCAAGAGGCTCGAAACTCACTCAGGACGTGTGTGCATGTGTGCCCAAAATCCTGAGAGGGAAATGTAGGAGAAAGGATTGCAGTGTGGCCATTCCCCCAGGGGGTAACTTTTCACTTTTTGTCTCTCTGTCTCTCTCTGTCTCCTGGTGACAGAACATGCCCTATAGCAAAATCTCTCCCCTCCCCCCCCAAAAAAAACAGAAAGAAACATTTGCCTTTTCCTGAATATCTAATAACTTAAATAATCTGATGGAAAAAAAGTAATTTTAATAATATAACTGCCTTTGTTTAGGGATGGCATAATTGTCTCAGTAAAAAATCAACTCTAAAAAGATTTACAAAACAACTAAAATCAAACAAAATAACACTCCTGGACCTAACTAGTAATTATAGCAAGGTTGCAAGATATAAGGTTAATATACAAGCCACTTTCTTGTATACTAGCAATGAGCCAGTAGAATTTGAAATTAAAAACAAAATGCCATATATATTAGCACTCCCCAAATAAAATACTTAGGTACAAATCTAACAAAATATGTACAAGATATATATGAGGAAATCTACAAACTCTAATGAGAGGAATAAAAAAAGAACTAAATAAAGGGAGAAACATTTCATGTTCATGGATAGGAAGATTTAAAATTGTTTACATGTCAGTTTACAACTTGATCTACAGATTCAGTGTAATCAAAATAAAAATCTTAAGTTATTTTGTAAAGATCAACTTACTGATTCTAAGTTTAGAAATGAAAGACCCAGAATAGCCAACACAATTTTGAAAGAAAAGAACAAAGTTGGAGGATTGACTTAATGTAAAGCCACAGTAATAAGATAATGTTATACTGGCAAAAGCATGAAAAAAATATATCAATGAATGGGACAGAGAGTCCAGAAATAGACTTATATAAATAGTCAATTGGGTCAGCCCATGGCCTTATGATTAAGGTGCTTGGATCCCACATTGCTGACTGCACAGTTCAGTCCTGGACCCGGTGGCTTAAAAAATATGTTGGGTATATGTGCATACATGCCCAAAGTCCTGATGGGCTGCAGAAATGGAGGAGGAGGTATTGCAGCATGGCAATACTCTATGGGGTAGGGGGAGGTACTTTCTTGCTTTCCCTCTTTTTCTTCCTCTCTCCCTCTGACAAATGTCCACATCTCCTGATAAAATTTTAAATTGATGTAGAAAGATAGATATAGAAAGGTAGATCGATAGCTATACAGATATTCAACTAATCTTTAACAAATGTGTGAAGGCAATACAGTGGGGAAAATATAATCTTTTCAATGAATGGTGCTGAAACAACTGGGCCACCATATGCAAAAATAAAATAAAATAAAAATAGATACTGACTTCACAACCTCACAAAAATTAATTCTGAATAGATCACAGAATTGAATTTTAAAATGCAAACTATATAACTCCTGAAAGACAACATTGGTGAAAATACAGCTAATTTTGGGTTTGATTATAATTTTTTAGATTTAACACCAAAGGCTCTTCCATGAAAGAAGAATTGATAAGCTAGACTTCATTAAAATTTTATGCTCTGTGAGACACTGTCAAGGAAAAAATAAATAAATAAAGTCACAGACCAGGAGAAAATACTTACAGAAACCATATTTAATAAAGGACTGTTAATCCAAACCATACAAAGAACTACTGAAACTTAACAATAAGGAAACAAGCAATTCAATTGAGAAATGGACCAGAGGCCTTAACAGACACCTTAATAAAGAAGATATATTGTACAAATGTCAAACAAGTATATGAAAAGATGCTTTAAAGAATATGTTATCAGGGGAACCAGCAGTTAGCGTAATGGCTATGTCGCTGGACTCCCATGTAGTCGACCGCGGTTCGTGTCCCGGACCCGGTGGCTTAAAACTCACGCTGGGCGCGTGTGCGTGCATGCCCAAGATCCCGAGAGGAGAATGGAGGAGAAGGGATTGCGGCGTGACCATCCCCCCTGGGGGGTGATTTCTTGCTTTCTGTCTCTATGTCTCTCTCTGTCTGTCTGGCGAGCGCACGCGCCCTACAGTGAAAATCTCTCAAAAAAAAAAAAAAAAAAGAATATGTTATCAGGAAAATGCAAATTAAAACAATAATGAAAAATACCATTATATACATCAAATAGAGAACACTGACTCAAGAAAGAAAGAAAGAAAGAAGAAAAAAATGCTATCAAGGATGTGGATCAACAGGAATTCTCATTCATTGCTAATAGGAATGCAACAGCCACTTTAGAAGACAGTTTTGCAATTTTTTAATAAAACTAAAAATACTATTAGCATACAATCCGGCAATCATGCTTTTTTGTATTTACACAAAGGAGTTGAATTTTTATATCTACATACACACATGCCTCACACACATTTATAGCACTTTTATGCGTAATTAGCCAAAACTGAGAAGCAACCAAGAGCTCTTCAACAGGTCAACAAGAAAATTAACTGTAGTATATCCAAACAATGAAATACAATTCAACACTAAAAAGAAATGAGTTATTAAACAATGAAAAGATTTTAAATTTCAAATGAAGAAATTTAAATGCATATTACTAAGAAGCCAATATGAAAGGCTGCATACTGTATGATTACAACTATAATGCATTCTCAAAAAGACAAAACTATGGAGACAAAAATATCACTGGTTTGGGGGTTCAGGGGGTAGAGACATGAATAGGTAGAACATAGAGGATTTTAGGCAGGAAGCTATTCTGAATGATGTTATAATAGGGGATACATTCATCATACATTTGTTTAAACCCTTAGAATACATAAGAATGAACACAAACTTAAACTATGGCATCTAGGTGACAAAGATTTGTCAATGTAAGTTCATCAATTATAACAAACGTACCACTCTGATGGTAGATGCTGGTAATGAGGGGAGTATGCATGGGAGATGGGGCAGAGGTTATATGGGATATTTATATGACTTCCTCTCAAACTTGCTGTAAACCTAAATCCTCTGTTAAAAACTAATTTTTAAAAAATTCATTTAAAATTGCATAAAAGGGAAGTATTA
>NW_006159643.1:778420-793558 GCF_000334495.1 Tupaia belangeri chinensis
TATATTAATTTAATAATATTATACTATATATTAATATAATTATATAATATATTATATATTATATAATTATATTATATTTATATATAATTATACATATATATATAAAATATATAATAGAAATAAAGAATCAGCCAAGTTGGTATGGTGGTCAGCCTGGTGGCAGCTGGATCCCACATGGAAGATTGTGCAGTTCAAATCTCAGATCCAATAGCTTGTAAAAACATGTCAGGTAAGTGTGGGTGGGGTGATTTCTCTCTTTACCTACCCCCCCACCAAGTGAGCACATGGGCCTTATGGCAGACATACATACATACATACATACATAAATGTTGTTGTTCAACATAAGCTCCATCAATTTCAAGATACTTTTATAAGTAATGAGACTAGCATTTTAGTCTATCCCTAAAGAACTGACAGTCCTGGGGATTTGATCATGTCACAGCAGTATTTTTTTATACTTTCATCTGAAGAAAAATGTGTGCCCTTTAAAGAATTTTTAAGATTAGAAATCAAAAGAAGTCAGGAGCTAAATCAGAACTGTAAAGTGGATGCCTCATGATTTCTCACTGAAACTCTCACAAGATTGTCCTTTGATAAGAGGAATGAGTGGGAACATTGTCATGGTGAAGAGGACTCTTTCATGGGTATTTTTCTGTGAAAGCCTCAGCTAATTTCCACAAAACACTCGTATAATAAGTAGATGTTATCATTCTTTGGCCCTCCAGAAATTCAACAACAAGTGCCCAGAACATCTCCCCAAACTGTTGCCATCATTTGCTCCTGATTGTTCCACTTTACTTTCAACTGGATCACTTCCAACTCTTGGTAGCTATTGCTTTGACTGTGCTTTGTCCAGGGTTGTACTGATAAAGCTGTGTATCATCTCCTGTTACAATTCTTCTAAGAAATGCTTCAGGATCTTTATTTCACTTGCTTAAAATTTCTGTTGAAAGCCTTGGTCTTATCTGTAGTTGATCTAGGCACCATGTTTTGATACCCATCAAGCATGAAGTTTTCTCAACTTTAATTCCCCAGTCAGCATTGTGTCAGTTGAACCAATTGAGATTTCTGTGGTATTGGGTATTGTTTCTACTGTTAATCATTAGTTCTCTTGAATTAAGGCATAAACAAGATTAATTTTTTTTCTTTACAAATTGATATGGATGATCTGCTGCTGTAGGCATCATTTTTAACATTGTCTTGTCCCTTCTTACAAAGAATTATCCATTTATAAATGGCTGATTTCTTTGGGGACATTTGTCCCATAAACTTTTCATAAAGCATCAATAATTCTACCATTCTTCCACCCAAGGTTCACCATAAATTTGACATTTGTTCTTGCTTCAGTCCTCAATTTCAGCAGAATTTATGTTCTGGTAGGAGCTCTTTTCAGACTGATGTCTTATCGTTCATAGTGCCACAAACTAGATCCTGTTCAGACATGTTATAAAAAGTTAGTAGGAGTTTATTTATTCATTTTTTAAAAATTTGCTGTAAGATGTGTGCACTCACCAGCAGGAGAGAATGAGACAGAGAATGAGCAAGAGAGAGAAATTGAAAAGCACCTCCCAGGGGAATGACCACACTGTAATCACTTCACCTCAATCTTCCTCCCAGTATTTTGGAAAGACATGCACGTGTTCCTGTCATGTTTGTCAAAGCTCAGGGTCAGGGACTTGAACTGTACTATGTGGGATCCAGCTGCCTTAACTATCATGCCACCTGGCTAGCCCAGTAGGAGTTTATTTTAATGTAAAAAAATATTAAAATCTATGCATAGATTTTTTGTAATACACATTTTGAAGAGACTCTCCTCCTCTCCCCCCACCACACATTCTCTTTTTAAAATATCAAATGTGTTGGGGAGCGGGGGAGAGGCAGCAGGTTGCATGGTGATTTAGGTACCAGACTTCCCACATGGCTGACTGCAGTTTGAGTCACTTGGTGGCTTGTTTTCTCTCCCCACCCACCCTTCTTTGGCAAGTTCATGTGAAAAAATAATATTAATAAATAAATAAAATAAATAATTTACTTTAAAAATCAAAATGGGATTATACAATAAATACTTTTTTTAAATTATCAGAGGGCATGTGCAATCACCAGAGATATAGACATGGGGAGGGGGGAGAACAAGATCATACTATAATACTTTCCATTTTTCCATCCTGTTAGGAATTGGGGCATGTTTTTCATGTATTTAGGTTCTGGATTCAAACCACAATCAGCCACATGGGGTCCAGTTCCCTTAGTCACTAGGCTACCAGGATAGCCCTATATATACCATTTTATATCCTATATTTTTTCTACCTAAGATATACATTCATTTTTTCATATCATCATATAGCTTCAAATAAAGTAATTTCTAGTGGCTACATGAAGATACTTCTAAAAAAATTCATGGGAAAGCTTCAAATAAAGTAATTTCTAGTGGCTACATGAAGATACTTCAAAAAAAATTCATGGAAAATGGGAAGGAAATGAGTTTATTTTTGTGCAAATACTTTTTGAAATCCATGCATATTTTCTTAGTAATATAAATTCTCTATTAATGTTTTAAAGAGTCCTCATGTAATTTGTTTCTAAATTTGTGTGAATAAATACAGTGATGAAATAATGATGTTTCAAATGTCCCTATTCATGCATGTGCATGAACAACAATAACAGATCATTTTTTAGAGATTTTTGCCTTATGATAGAGAGAGAGAGACAGTGACAAGGAAAGTTAGAAATAATCCTCTATGGTAGATGGCCATGCCACAATCCCTTCTCCTCCTGGGATTTTGGACATGCATGCACACTCACCCAGTGTGAGTTTTGAGTCACTGGGTCTGGGACTTAGACCACAGTCAACCATGTGGGAGTCAAGCAGTGTAACTGCTATGTCATCTGCTGGTCCCAGTAGACACTTTTTAAAGTTCTATTCTTACTTATTTCTTTCTTAAGGGAATGAGAGACACACAGAAAGACAGAGAGACAGACAGGCAGGCCCCAAACAGTGTCTTGATGCCACAGTTCACCACTAGTCTTAGGCAGCCTGAGTCACAGCACGCACACATGTGCCCAGCGTACCTAAGAAGTGAACCCAGGACGTTTACAGGTCCAGTTGTGTTTCCATTGCACCACCATTGGCCATTTGACATTTTAGCCACCCACCTTACTATTGTACTTTGAACAGCAAGGGTATATAATACATCACTAATTCTCAAGCTGTGACCTGCGCGACTTTCCTGAGGAGATTCTTAAACACAGATGTTACATCACTCCTTCCCCCAAATTTCTGATTCAAGAGATCTGGGAGGAATTTGCATGTCCAATAAAGTCACAGGTGATGCTGATGCTGCTCTCTGGGCATCACACTTAGAGAATCGCTGATATAAACAAAGTCAACTGAGTTATTATATCACCCTGATCAGTCACCAGTTCATGAATAGGAACGTGAACCTTCAGAATCATTGAGATGTATTAGGTCTTCTGCAAAAATATTTGCTCAAAATATTCACTACTGTTTGCTCAAAAATATTAGCTACTGTTTTCCAACAAACTTGAAGAAAATAAGATGTGAGACCAGGAGAGTTGCTGCTATACTGTAACTAAGAAGAAAAAAATATATATCCAACTGAAAATGGAGGCAATAGAAAGGATGCTAGAGTCAAGAAATACAAAAGAAAAAAAAATGACTCAAGTCCTCATCCCAATTTTTAGTCTGATGAAGTAGGACCTGAAGCTAGAAATATCCATGGGCTTTGCAGTTGGGAAAGACAATACATTTTCCTTAGGGTTAAACTAGAAGACCTTTCTTGGTTTTGTTTCTTGGTTTTGTTTCGTTTTTGTCAAATGTGACCTGAATATTCTAACTGATGTAAAAGTTGGTATTAGGAAATGAGTTGCTGCAAATGTTGGATAGCTGAGCTGGATAATAGTCAAGAAAATGAAGATTCCTTTCTGTTCAGCTAGGAAATTGCCAGACCTTGTTAGATGGTAGCACGTGGCTCGTTATCTTTTGAACATTGTACTTAATGAGGCTGTGACATTCAGAGGCTTAGAAGGAAAAGGTAAGGAGACAAATTATGCCCTAGAAGGAAAAACCTCAGTATCAAAAAGTGTTGACTTTGAAGCCTCAAGTAAATTCCTCTAAGAAGTGACAAATTTCAGGTGAACTGGAAACAGAGAGGCATACACATCTTTGCTCAAGAGGTTTTTTCCGTCTAATATCCAAGATCAATGACGGTCTAGTAATCTGGAGGATTGGAAAATATAAATTTGCTGTTCTACAGTAAGGATAGTGCCAGAAGTATGAAGGAAAAAAACAAACTGGCAAATAATTTTGGAGAAACCCAATTTCCTAGGACCCTCCCAAACATGTGAAATTTATTTACTTTTTTGATGGAGTAAAGTAAACATATTTGAGATGATATAAAATATTGTATATAGGACCAGCTGTGGCTTGGTGATTAAGGTGGCTGGATCCCATATGGCTGACTGTAAACTTCAAGTACTGGGCCCGCTGGCTTGAGAAGTAAGCTGGGCGCATGTGCGTGCATGCCCAAAATTTTGACAGGAGGAAGAAATAGAGGAGAAGAAATTGCACTGTGACCATTCCCCATGGAGGGGGCTTTCCCTCTCTGTCCACTCTAGTGAACATATGCATCCTCTGGCAAAATTTATTCAAAAGCTTATATGTAGTACTATGGCCTCCCAAAAATGTCTACATCCTAATCCTTAGAATCTGTAAATATGTTACCTTACATGACAAAAGAAACTTCACAATTGTTATTTAATTATAGATCTTGAAATGGAAAGATTTTCTTGGATTATCCATATAAACCCAACACTCCTTAGAGGACGGAAACAGGAAGATCAGAATGAGGAGTTATGACAGCAGAAGTAGAAGTTAAAATGATGGAAGGTCATGAGCCAGGGAATGTGGAAAGCATCTAAGAGACAAATGGAAAAGAAAAGTAGACAAATTATGCCCTAGAGTTTCAATACGGAAAGAAGCTCTGCCAATCCCTTTTAGACTTCTGATCAGTATAATAGTAAATGCATGTAGCTTTAAGGCAGCAAGTTTGTGATCATTTGTTGTATTAATAGTAGCACTAGTAAACTAATACATGACAGAGTCAAAAAACGCAAAGAGGGAAAGGAATGTAAATAAAAATGAAATTAAAACACATGTAAAGCATGATCTGTGAAACAAATGAAAAATGAAGCTATTGGTTAATAAAAGTTTAACGGAGTTATGTATTTGACCTTAAAACTAGTAACATTTTCCTGCACGTAGGCCAGAGGTTATTATTACTTTGAGTCTATAAAGAAAGAAATATAATGTGGGCACAGTAGGCTGGTCTTGTGGTAGGCAGTTAGTTATGAGCGGGCAGCCCTAAGAGAAAAGCAAAAGGCTCACCTAGTCTCAGGCATAAAGCGGGTCAGGTAATTTGCCATCTTCCTTCCTAGAGGCCTGAGGGAAGCACACAGGGATGATTCATAGATTTTCTCTTATCAAAAAGACCCAAGCAAGTGTTTTGGTCAACGCCCTAATGGAAATTAGGACCAGTTGGGCAGTCTAATTGGGGCAACCTGGCTAGCATTGGGCGTGCACAATTAGGTGATCAAATTCCTCATTCTTTACCTGTGAGGAAGTGCACAGAAGCAGGAAAAAAGTGTGGATTTAAATTTAAAGGAAGAACATAGGCAGCATAACGGGCCTCCCACTAGTGAATATTCATGACCTCTAGTAATAAAAATAACGGTTAACTAGTACCAAGCACGGTTACCACCTGGCAATCGGCCCACCCAAGAACTTTTTGGGTGTACTTCCTTTCTTTCCTCTTTTCTATTAAATCTTCCTTTCTACCTGCTTCACTCATGGTTGCGGTTTCTTTTTGCGCCTAGGGACAGATCTCTAATTTTAGTGATCCGGAAGCAAAGAACCAAGGACTTCACAACAGCTCAACACTCTCCCATCTGTTAATATATTGGCGCTATGACTCGGATCATACTTTCAGGTGCTTTCCTGACCGGTCTCTCCCCGCTGCAACAACAAGTCTTCCACTTGAACCTCAGATGAGGTCTGTGAGTATAAACCATGCTATGCTTCGCCAGGCTCTCTGCAGTCACCAGCTCTAACTTCTGGTCACCTTTTCTTCTGGGTCTTGGATTTCTGGAGCCCTGGGTACCCCATCTCCTTTCTTGCCCTTTATTTTTCCAGATTTACAAATTTTGGGTACAGAGTTTGTTAACAAAAGCTTTTCTGAAATTTCTTTTTTCCCTTGTCACTAATGCAGTTTTTTTTTTTTGTACATGCATTTTGCTTTTTTAGATGCCTTTTCATACTAGTGAGCATGAAGAAGAGGTTTTGACTCCTGACGAGTCTCACATGACACTGAAATTAGGTCCAGGGAAGAGGTTTTAACTTCTCCTTTCAGACTTCCTAGGGAATAAACTGGAAATGCTCTCAGGGGAACTCTTGGAAATGGTCCCAGGCTTCAGGACAGGGTAGTTAGAGGCTCATGGGCCCTCGGATAGGTGCACTATCTCGGGGGGTATGAGGGGGAGATGTCTCCCTCCATTCTCTTCACTCCAGGCAGCTAGCGCAACCTGCTGGAGGTTTGTTACCTGGATTGGTTCTGCAGGGATGCCTCAGGCCTTTCTAGGCATCCCTCTAAATTATCATTCTTCAATTTTGAGAAACTCTCCACTGGGGCACATCCTCTCTCACTGAGATCAGTTTGACCCTCAATCTCTTAAGAGGAGGAGGCTCATTTTCCTTTGTAATACTGCATGGCCACAGTACAAGTTGCCGGAGGGAATAATTCAGCCAGTAAATGGGATCTTAGATTATCATTCCATTATCCAATAGATAATCTATGTAGGAACCAGGGAAAGTGGACTGGGGTGCCATACATTCAGGCTTTTATGGCCCTCAAATCTGACCCAAAGCTTTGTCTAGGCTGTATATCACCAGCAACTCCACCCATCAAAACTATTCCGTCCTCACTTTTTCCAGAGACGGTAAAACAAGATTTAGAACCTGAGCCTAAAACTTTAACCCTAGTGTTTTAATCCGCAGAAAGTTCAAAAAACAAACAAACAAACAAAAAACTATCCTTAGGACCTAGCACCCCCCCCCCAACAGAACTTCTGAGAGGGGCCTTTTTCGGTCTTTGCTCAAGAGGTTTTTTCCGTCTAATATCCAAGATCAATGACGGTCTAGTAATCTGGAGGATTGGAAAATATAAATTTGCTGTTCTACAGTAAGGATAGTGCCAGAAGTATGAAGGAAAAAAACAAACTGGCAAATAATTTTGGAGAAACCCAATTTCCTAGGACCCTCCCAAACATGTGAAATTTATTTACTTTTTTGATGGAGTAAAGTAAACATATTTGAGATGATATAAAATATTGTATATAGGACCAGCTGTGGCTTGGTGATTAAGGTGGCTGGATCCCATATGGCTGACTGTAAACTTCAAGTACTGGGCCCGCTGGCTTGAGAAGTAAGCTGGGCGCATGTGCGTGCATGCCCAAAATTTTGACAGGAGGAAGAAATAGAGGAGAAGAAATTGCACTGTGACCATTCCCCATGGAGGGGGCTTTCCCTCTCTGTCCACTCTAGTGAACATATGCATCCTCTGGCAAAATTTATTCAAAAGCTTATATGTAGTACTATGGCCTCCCAAAAATGTCTACATCCTAATCCTTAGAATCTGTAAATATGTTACCTTACATGACAAAAGAAACTTCACAATTGTTATTTAATTATAGATCTTGAAATGGAAAGATTTTCTTGGATTATCCATATAAACCCAACACTCCTTAGAGGACGGAAACAGGAAGATCAGAATGAGGAGTTATGACAGCAGAAGTAGAAGTTAAAATGATGGAAGGTCATGAGCCAGGGAATGTGGAAAGCATCTAAGAGACAAATGGAAAAGAAAAGTAGACAAATTATGCCCTAGAGTTTCAATACGGAAAGAAGCTCTGCCAATCCCTTTTAGACTTCTGATCAGTATAATAGTAAATGCATGTAGCTTTAAGGCAGCAAGTTTGTGATCATTTGTTGTATTAATAGTAGCACTAGTAAACTAATACATGACAGAGTCAAAAAACGCAAAGAGGGAAAGGAATGTAAATAAAAATGAAATTAAAACACATGTAAAGCATGATCTGTGAAACAAATGAAAAATGAAGCTATTGGTTAATAAAAGTTTAACGGAGTTATGTATTTGACCTTAAAACTAGTAACATTTTCCTGCACGTAGGCCAGAGGTTATTATTACTTTGAGTCTATAAAGAAAGAAATATAATGTGGGCACAGTAGGCTGGTCTTGTGGTAGGCAGTTAGTTATGAGCGGGCAGCCCTAAGAGAAAAGCAAAAGGCTCACCTAGTCTCAGGCATAAAGCGGGTCAGGTAATTTGCCATCTTCCTTCCTAGAGGCCTGAGGGAAGCACACAGGGATGATTCATAGATTTTCTCTTATCAAAAAGACCCAAGCAAGTGTTTTGGTCAACGCCCTAATGGAAATTAGGACCAGTTGGGCAGTCTAATTGGGGCAACCTGACTAGCACTGGGCGTACACAATTAGGTGATCAAATTCCTCATTCTTTACCTGTGAGGAAGTGCACAGAAGCAGGAAAAAAGTGTGGATTTAAATTTAAAGGAAGAACATAGGCAGCATAACGGGCCTCCCACTAGTGAATATTCATGACCTCTAGTAATAAAAATAACGGTTAACTAGTCCCAAGCACGGTTACCGCCTGGCAATCGGCCCACCCAAGAACTTTTTGGGTGTACTTCCTTTCTTTCCTCTTTTCTATTAAATCTTCCTTTCTACCTGCTTCACTCATGGTTGCGGTTTCTTTTTGCGCCTAGGGACAGATCTCTAATTTTAGTGATCCGGAAGCAAAGAACCAAGGACTTCACAACAGCTCAACACTCTCCCATCTGTTAATATATTGGCGCTATGACTCGGATCATACTTTCAGGTGCTTTCCTGACCGGTCTCTCCCCGCTGCAACAACAAGTCTTCCACTTGAACCTCAGATGAGGTCTGTGAGTATAAACCATGCTATGCTTCGCCAGGCTCTCTGCAGTCACCAGCTCTAACTTCTGGTCACCTTTTCTTCTGGGTCTTGGATTTCTGGAGCCCTGGGTACCCCATCTCCTTTCTTGCCCTTTATTTTTCCAGATTTACAAATTTTGGGTACAGAGTTTGTTAACAAAAGCTTTTCTGAAATTTCTTTTTTCCCTTGTCACTAATGCAGTTTTTTTTTTTTGTACATGCATTTTGCTTTTTTAGATGCCTTTTCATACTAGTGAGCATGAAGAAGAGGTTTTGACTCCTGACGAGTCTCACATGACACTGAAATTAGGTCCAGGGAAGAGGTTTTAACTTCTCCTTTCAGACTTCCTAGGGAATAAACTGGAAATGCTCTCAGGGGAACTCTTGGAAATGGTCCCAGGCTTCAGGACAGGGTAGTTAGAGGCTCATGGGCCCTCGGATAGGTGCACTATCTCGGGGGGTATGAGGGGGAGATGTCTCCCTCCATTCTCTTCACTCCAGGCAGCTAGCGCAACCTGCTGGAGGTTTGTTACCTGGATTGGTTCTGCAGGGATGCCTCAGGCCTTTCTAGGCATCCCTCTAAATTATCATTCTTCAATTTTGAGAAACTCTCCACTGGGGCACATCCTCTCTCACTGAGATCAGTTTGACCCTCAATCTCTTAAGAGGAGGAGGCTCATTTTCCTTTGTAATACTGCATGGCCACAGTACAAGTTGCCGGAGGGAATAATTCAGCCAGTAAATGGGATCTTAGATTATCATTCCATTATCCAATAGATAATCTATGTAGGAACCAGGGAAAGTGGACTGGGGTGCCATACATTCAGGCTTTTATGGCCCTCAAATCTGACCCAAAGCTTTGTCTAGGCTGTATATCACCAGCAACTCCACCCATCAAAACTATTCCGTCCTCACTTTTTCCAGAGACGGTAAAACAAGATTTAGAACCTGAGCCTAAAACTTTAACCCTAGTGTTTTAATCCGCAGAAAGTTCAAAAAACAAACAAACAAACAAAAAACTATCCTTAGGACCTAGCACCCCCCCCCCAACAGAACTTCTGAGAGGGGCCTTTTTCGGTCTTTTTTACAAATGAGACCTAGAGGAAGAGTACGGGGTTAAGGCAAAGGAAAAGCAGAAGGAAAACAGGCAGGCTCAATTAATTGCTGTGTTGGTTGGGCAAAAGTCCCCTCCTGGTCACCCTAGGAAATCCCTAGTAACCTGCAATCACTGTCAGAAGCCTGGACACAAGAAGAAGAATGTCTATCTACTAAAGTCTCCACAAAAGCCTTGCCTCAAATGTGGCTGACCAGGCCACTGGGCCAGGGACTGCCCTGGGAGTTCTGGGAACCCCAGGTCAGACCCTGAAGAGGCCTCATAAGTGGCCCTCCAATGAGGATGCCCTCCGCGCCAGTTGGCTCCCACAACGGCCTTCAACATCATGGGATCAGAACCCAGGGCAACCTTGCACATGGCAGGTAGGACCCATACTTTTCTTATTGACATGGGAGCTGTCTACTCAGTACTTACCGCTTATGCTGGAGCCCCCTCCTCTGACTTTTGTCTCATAGTGGGGGTATCAGGTAAACTTGCTCATTGCCCTCTAACCTCTGATTTTTGTTGTACTTGGGAGGACATAATTTTCCCCCATCAATTTCTAATTATACCTCAATGCCCTACTCCTCTTACGGGAAGGGATATTCTCAGTAAGCTGGATGCTCAATTAACGCTGAGACTTTGCATATCTGCCTTTTTGGGACTGTTATTAAACCCTAATCCTAAAGTATGTCAAAAAAAAAAAAAGACCTCATTCAAAAAAATCAATCCAAAAATCTGCACAATAAATGCACTAGAAAGCAAAAACAACTATCTCTGTTAAAATTAGGCTTATGGATCTTAATACCTCCCACATTAAAACAACTATCTCTGTTAAAATTAGGCTTAAGGATCCTAATACCTTCCACATTAGAAAAAAAAAAAATACTCACTTAACCTGAGGCCATTCAAGGACTTCAACCAGCAATTACTAGACTCCTACAGGTTGGCGTTTTAACCCCTTGTGAGTCACTCTGTAATTCTCCCATTCTAATAGTAAAAAAGCCCACTGGGGAACATCACCTAGCCCAAGACCTCAACTATAAATGAGGCAGCTATTTCCATTCACCCAATGATGCTAAACCCTTATACTACTCTGGGAGAGGGGCCCCCAAATTCTCATTGGTTTTCAGTTTTAAATCTTAAGAATGCTTTCTTTTGCCTTCCAATAGATAAAGATTCCCAATTCTTGTTTACTTTTGAGTAAAGAGAACGGAGCACCTCAACAATTAACATGGAGAACGCTCCTTCAGGGTTATCCTGATGCCAAAGGCCCGCATGATTGGTTTACAAATAGAACTAAGCTTCATCTCCCCATGGCCTAACAAATCATTTTAAAGGGACTTCATGACTTTTGTCATTTTGGAAGGAATTCTTTAATCCACCTCTGCAATCCTATATTTGTAGGCAAAAAAACTTATCCAAGATTATTAGGAAATTTGCCAAACATGAGTATGAAAGGCCTTTCCTTCACATGGACATAGTAATGGATGCAGAAACCAATGTCATCCAGCAATATATAATTATACTTTTTCAAATCCAAAAGGCTCTCCAGTCTTCTGGAGACCAAGCCTTGCCAGCAGCTACCTCTCTGGGAGTTAACCCTATCCAAATGAAGTACTACAGTAAAAGTGGCAAACATTCTCACTTGGATCCACATTTCATGGATCAAGCTGGCTGTTGACCTGGGAACTGACCAGACTTCTCACACTTACACCTGTGAGTCTCTAGAAGACCTTTGATTTCTTTTCAAGAAGAATTCCTCAGATAAGTAATATAAACCCAGCTTTGTTTCTCCTTCTACATTTTCTTACTCAGAGATTTGTGACAACATTGCCTTCTTTTCAAGTTCTTCCTAATGTTTATCCTCGTTAAAAGTACTGCTACTGTTTTAAACCTCTTATTGCCACTAGCGGGTCCAGTTATACTAATCATCTTGATTATAAGCTTTAGCCCTCCATTGTTGCAGGTCCTTACTAAACTTGTTGCCAACCAAATACAGTCTATCTTTGTGTTACAAACAGCGCCTAATAATGTTAACCTCTCTCCTCTAGATGCAGCTGCTACAGCCTTCTGTAAATCATGTGAGGACACCTCTAAAATCTCTGCCTAATCTTGGGGCCAGCCTGACAGAGAGCAAGGACTGAGGCTCTGACTCCCCTCTCTTTGGCCCATTTGTCAGCTGGAAGAAGCTACAGAAGAGACCTTCAGTCCATTTTCCCTGCATGATATCAGGGTCTCAAGTCCTTGAGGGGGGAAATGTGGTAGGCAGTTAGTCATGAGTGGGCAGCCGCAAGAGAAAAGGGAAAGGCCCACCTAGCCCCGGGCATGAAGAGGGCCAGGCAATTTGCCATCTTCCTTCCTTAGGGCTTGAGGGAAGCACACAGGGATGATTTGTAGATTTTTCTCTTATCAAAAAGACCCAAGCAAGCGTTTTTGGTCCATGCTCTAATTTCCATTAGGGCGATGGACCAATTGGGCAGTCTAATTGGGGCAATCTGGCTCACATTGGGCATGCGCAATTAGGTGATCAAGTTTCTCATTCTTTACCTGTGAGGAAGGTGACCAGGTGCAGGAAAGAAAGTGTGGATTCAAATTTAAAGGAAGAACATAGGCAGTGTAAGGGCCTCCCACTAATGAATATTCATGACCTCTAGTAATTAAAAATAGCGGTTAACTAGTACCAAGCGCGGTTGCCACCTGGCAATCTGCCTACCCAAGAGCCTTTTGAGTGTACTTCCTTTCCTTCCTTTTCTTCTCTATTAAATCTTCCTGTCTACCTACTTCATTCGTGGTTGCGGTTTCATTTTGCACCTAGGGACAGATCTCTAATTTTAGTGATCTGGACCCAAAGAACCAAGGACTTCACAATGCAGCTGGACACTTTCTCATCTGTTAATAGTCTGGCATTGAATAAAATTTGCTATTATAATAATGTAAATGCTGCATATTGCCTTTCAACTTTCAGAATTAAGATAAGGAAAAATAGAGAAAACTTGGTGGTCTTTTTTTTTTTTCTTTTTTCATTTATTTATATTTACATAAAACTTGGTTTGTAGGACAAAGGCAAATCTCAATATCTTTGACAGTGAAAATGAAAAGTTTAATTGAGGGGCCAGCAGGTGGTATGGTGGTTAAGGCACTGGACTCCATACGACCAACCGTGGTTCCAGTGCTGGACCTGGTGGCTTGGAAATCACACAGGGCACGTGTACATGCATGCCCAAAATTCTGAGAGGAGAATGGAGAAGGCATTGCAGTGTGGCCAGCCCTCTGGAAGGTGCTTTCTCACTTTCCCTCTCACTGTCTCTTTCTCTGGCAAGTACATGCACCCTAAGCCCCAAATCTCAGAAACAAAAGTTTAGTTGAGAGGAGGTAGGATATATAAGAGGGATAAAAAAAATTTTTAGAAGGCACATTCATACTATTATCTTTTTAAAAATGGAAAATTGAATAAAGACTATTGAAAGTTGGTGGAACAAGAAATTAAGAATCTTAAATATATATAATAGCTATAAATATATACAATAGAAGAGTAAAAATATCCTAATGTCAAATATAGAAAGAAGGAAAGATGAAAAGGTGGGAATGTTATAAATGAACTAATACTAAGTTAGAAAACTAGTTGTATTTAATATGAAAAGGAATGTTTGGCTCATTTATGTGATCATTACAACAGATGCTGAATAAGCATTTGATTAAATTAAAGCGCTGTCATGATAAAAGGAATCATCAAAGTGATGTCTATGGACAACCTCAAGCTACTGTCATACTTAGCAGTGAAAGACTGATCACTTTCTTTGCATGACAAGGAAAAAGCAAAGATATCTACTCTTACCAACTATATCTGATATGCTCAGTGCTAAATAGGACAAGAAAAAGAAATAAGCAGAGTATGTATTAAAAAGAAAAATCTTTTTTTCTCACAAACATGGTTGTCTATATAGAAAATTTAAAATCACCTACAAAAAAGCAATGGAAACAAATGAGAGTTTAGCAAGGCCACAAATCAGTATGCAAAAATTAATTGTAACTGGGGCCGGCAGGTGGCGTGGTGGTTAAAGACGCTAGACTCCCACATGACTGATTATGGTTTAAGTCCTGGACCTGGTGGCTTGCTTTCTCACTTTCCCTCTCCCTCTGTCTCTCTCTGATCAAAGTGGAAAATAATAATGGTAAACAAAGTTAAGTAAAATAATTCTTAAAAATTAATCATAATTGTATGTATTAGCAACTACAAATTAGAAACGAAAATTAACATTTAAAATAGCATTTAACATTAAATATTTAAGGTGACCAGCAGTTAGCGTAATGGCTATGTCGCTGGACTCCCACATGGTCCACCACGGTTCGCGTCCCGGACCCGGTGGCTTAAAACTCACACCGGGCGCTTGTGCATGCGTGCCCAAGATCCCGAGAAGAGAATGGAGAAGAAGGGATTGCGGCGTGACCATCCAACCTGGGGGGTGATTTCTTGCTTTCTGTCTCCATGTCTCTGTCTGTCTGGTGAGTGCATGCACCCTATAGCGAAAACCTCTCAAAAAAAATTAAATATTTAAAAATAACTGTAACAAAATTTATAAACCCTGTATGTTGAAAGCTACAAAGCATTACTGAAATTAAAGCAAACCTACAAAATAGAAAGATAAAATGAACCAGAAAACTTAATATTATTAAGATGATACTTCTCCCCATATTGATATATTAATTCAATACAACCTCATTCAAAATCTCAACAGGCTATCTTAGGATTAATATGGTGATTTTTAAATTTATATAGAAATGCATAGGACTTAGAAGAGACAAAATAATTTTTAAAATGAAGACCAGTGTTTCAGAACTTACACTACCATTTTATAATACAACAATAATCAAGACACTACCATTTAGCATAGGATAAACATATAATCAATAATAGCACCTTCTTTTTGGCCTGAACCACCATCTTCCAGTAATTAACCAAAATGACGAACACAAAGGGAA
>NW_006159643.1:793652-795700 GCF_000334495.1 Tupaia belangeri chinensis
CCCCACAAACGTTACCATGGCAAAACTGGAAGAGTCTACAATGTTACCCAGCATGCTGTTGGCATTGTTGTGAAAAAACAAGGGCAAGATTCTTGCCAAGAGACTCAATGTGCGTATGGAGCCTATTAAACATTCTAAGAGCAGAGATAACTTCCTAAAATGTGTGAAGGAATATGACCAGAAAAAGAAAGAAGCCAAAAAGAAAGGTACCTGGGTTCAACTAAAGCACCAGCCTGCTCCACCCAGAGAAGCACACTTTGTGAGAACCAATGGAAAGGAGCCTGAGCTACTGGAACCTATGCTCTGTGAATTCATGGCATGATGGGTGTTAAAAATAAACTATCTGTGGTCTGTAAAAAAAAAAATAATAATAATAATAGCATAAAGTTCCTAAGTGAACCCAAATGGTTATTTTTAAGTGTATGTATATCTTACATGAGGAAGAGGTAGACAGAAAGAGAAAAATACATAGAAAGAGAGACAGACAAGCACTCCTAATATAGTCCTCACATAGTAATCTAAATTTATATATTATTATCAGTACTCAATTTGACTGGAAAGAGACAGAGAGAGAGAGAGAATGTGAGAAAGCAAGTCACCAGATCCAGGACTCGAACTGCAGTCAGCCATGTGGTAGTCCAGTGCCCTTAACTGCCATGCCACTTTCTGGTCCTTCAACTTGTATTCTAAAGCCAATCTGGATGCACCCCCAAATTCTATTTATCTTGATCTTATGTCCCTTTTCATTATTTTCTCTGAATAATCCAAGCAGAAATTGTAGTTTTGGGTAGTGAAATAATGAGCTGACTCCAGTTCAGAATATTATTAACTCTAAAAATACTTAAAAAAAAAAAAGTAAACTATGCCATATTTTCTATGGGCTACAGTACATAAATCCAAGGAATAAAACCTACAACTCAAAAAGCAACACCAAACAAACCTGTACCTGAAGGCCGTGCATTTTTTTTTTTCCTCAGAAGACTCAAAGCACTCATCAGAGAGACAGAGAGAAGAGAAACACTTCCTTCCCCCAGCTGGGAATGGTCACTCTTCAATCCCTCCTCTTCTATCTCTCCCTCTGTTAGGGATTCTGGGCATGCACGCACACATGTCTGCCTTCGGTTTCTCAAGGCTGGATCTGAGACTTGAACTTCATGGTTTGGACATATCAAATCCAACTGCCTTAACCACCAGGCCACAGAGCTAGCTGAAGCTTGTATCTTATAGGGTGCCTGACAATTAGTGAACTCAAATATTTGTTATTTACATTACTCAGACCACATCTTCTTTCCCAGTCCCTATATTTATGACTACTATAGATGTGCTTTTCATCTTATAACTTCCTAGTTCTAAATCATAAAGTAAGGTAAGACTTTCCTAAAGATTAGTTCTATCTAACTCATACCCTTTCTGCTACTGAGTCTTCTCCAGATAAGTAAAGCAATATACTCCTACTATGTGTGCATGTAGGTAAAGATTATTTTTAACATATTCTAATGACATTTTTTTATCATTAAAAAAGATATACGGGCAGTAAATCTTAATGTAGTTGAAAGGTTGATTATTCTACCAGGCTGAAAGCTTCTCCTCAGTTGTATATCAGAGTAGGAACTTATTACAGAAAATGACTCCTAAGGTACACAGAGTAATAACCTCATTAAGAACATTACAAGAAGAAAATACAAACAGAATCCAAAGAGTAAACAAGATAACTGGAAATGGCCCGTCCTGCTTACTTTAGTACCTTTATTAATAATGCATACAGACTCCCTAATATTTTTATTAGGATAGTATGATATAGGGAGGGAAATGTTTTACCATGTGTAGCTTTCTACAAGGTCACCTGAGCAGGTGAAATAAACTTTAAAAAAAGTTCAATGCCAAAGCGTGTAAATATAACAAAGATTATGTAGTCAAACATCCCTGAATTTGAATTTTTTTTTTGAGAGGTTTTCGCTCTAGGGTGCGGTGTGTGCACTTGCTAGACAGACAGAGAGAGACATAGAGAGAGAAAGCGAGAAATCATCCCCCAGAGGGGATGGTCACGC
>NW_006159643.1:798734-800035 GCF_000334495.1 Tupaia belangeri chinensis
AAAAAAAAAAAAGTAAACTATGCCATATTTTCTATGGGCTACAGTACATAAATCCAAGGAATAAAACCTACAACTCAAAAAGCAACACCAAACAAACCTGTACCTGAAGGCCGTGCATTTTTTTTTTTCCTCAGAAGACTCAAAGCACTCATCAGAGAGACAGAGAGAAGAGAAACACTTCCTTCCCCCAGCTGGGAATGGTCACTCTTCAATCCCTCCTCTTCTATCTCTCCCTCTGTTAGGGATTCTGGGCATGCACGCACACATGTCTGCCTTCGGTTTCTCAAGGCTGGATCTGAGACTTGAACTTCATGGTTTGGACATATCAAATCCAACTGCCTTAACCACCAGGCCACAGAGCTAGCTGAAGCTTGTATCTTATAGGGTGCCTGACAATTAGTGAACTCAAATATTTGTTATTTACATTACTCAGACCACATCTTCTTTCCCAGTCCCTATATTTATGACTACTATAGATGTGCTTTTCATCTTATAACTTCCTAGTTCTAAATCATAAAGTAAGGTAAGACTTTCCTAAAGATTAGTTCTATCTAACTCATACCCTTTCTGCTACTGAGTCTTCTCCAGATAAATAAAGCAATATACTCCTACTATGTGTGCATGTAGGTAAAGATTATTTTTAACATATTCTAATGACATTTTTTTATCATTAAAAAAGATATACGGGCAGTAAATCTTAATGTAGTTGAAAGGTTGATTATTCTACCAGGCTGAAAGCTTCTCCTCAGTTGTATATCAGAGTAGGAACTTATTACAGAAAATGACTCCTAAGGTACACAGAGTAATAACCTCATTAAGAACATTACAAGAAGAAAATACAAACAGAATCCAAAGAGTAAACAAGATAACTGGAAATGGCCCGTCCTGCTTACTTTAGTACCTTTATTAATAATGCATACAGACTCCCTAATATTTTTATTAGGATAGTATGATATAGGGAGGGAAATGTTTTACCATGTGTAGCTTTCTACAAGGTCACCTGAGCAGGTGAAATAAACTTTAAAACAAGTTCAACTGAGCAGGTGAAATAAACTTTAAAAAAAGTTCAATGCCAAAGCGTGTAAATATAACAAAGATTATGTAGTCAAACATCCCTGAATTTGAATTTTTTTTTTGAGAGGTTTTCGCTCTAGGGTGCGGTGTGTGCACTCGCTAGACAGACAGAGAGAGACATAGAGACAGAAAGCGAGAAATCATCCCCCAGAGGGGATGGTCACGCCGCAATCCCTTCTCCTCCATTCTCCTCTCGGGATCTTGGGCATGCACGCACACGCGCCCAG
>NW_006159643.1:800328-844863 GCF_000334495.1 Tupaia belangeri chinensis
GTGAGTTTAAGTCACCGGGTCTGGGACTCAAACCGTGGTCGACTACATGGGAGCTCAGCGACATAGCCATTACACTAACTGCTAGTCCCTGAATTTGAATTCTTATGTCATCTAGTAGCTTTGAAAACTCCAGAAAGTCACTTAATCACTGAATCTCAATTTATCAATCTATAAAAGAGAAATATCAGTATTGACTTGGTGATGTGGTTGAGAGAATGAAATGAGATGATAGCCATAAAGGGAATATAGCACTGTGTTTGATACAAAGAAGATATTAAACAAACTGATGAATTTGAATATTAGTAAAATGTTGCAATAGAGATCCCAAAACACAATGAGTCAAACAGTGGTTGTTTATCTCTCTCACTAAATTGTACCAAATTGGTGGATAGGCTCTGTTTGGTGAGATCATCTTGGGATCAAGATCATCTCTTCTAACATTCTTTGGGTCAAGATTATCACTGTAGTTGAAGGAAATATCTAGCCAGTGGACAGAGGAAAAGCAGACTCGAGCAAATAACTTTATCTTTAAAGTTGTACGCATTATTTCCACTCTCATCCCATTGGCCAACTTAATCTTTTATAGGCCACATCTTCCTAAGAGGAATTCTGAGAAACAAAATTGGGCAACCAGCCGAAATTCAGGTGTTCTCTTACTAAAAGGAAGAGAGGTTGGTAGTCTTGATCATAAAAAGCCTAGTTTTATAGTAGTAAAAAAATCATTAAGAATGTGTTGGTGGGGAACCAACAGTTGGTGTAATGGCTATGTCACTGGACTCCCATGTAGCTGACCATGGTTTGAGTCCCAGACCTTGTGGCTCATACCAGACGCATGTGCATGCGTGCCCAAGATCTCAAGAGCAGAATGGAGGAGATGGGATTGCAACGTGTCCATCCCCCCAGGCTGTGATTTCTCACTTTCCATCTCTCTGTCTCTCTCTGTCTTTCTGATGAGCGCATGTGCCCTGTAGCAGAAACAAAAAGGTGTTAGTGAAGTTGTTAGAATAAGGAAGGTATACTACAAAAGCAGATGAGTGACTTGAAAGGTGATTAAAATTCAGCAATGAATAATTCTAGAGCTAATAATATTCATAAGTATATGCATTTAAACAAATTAGTTGTGAATCCTGATTTTGGCAACTTGCAGATTCTCCCATATTTGGTTCCTGAGTCACTTCTGAAACAAGTATCAGCAGTTGGTTAGGTCTGATAATAGCCATGGTAGTGTGTTGCCCATGGTTTGAGGGGAATCTTCCTCCCTAAGTATTTCACATTCTCCACAAGGAAACTGGGTCTTGTCCCCTTGTATTTTCAAATGTTGACTAAAGATCTACAAAATAAATGCAGGACTTAAAACCACAATGTTGCTGCCTATTTGAATTTTACTACTCCCTGGTTTTAGTACTCCCACTTCCTATCTGATCAAATTAACCTGGGTACTAATACCAGCTGGAAGCGAGTTTGCTATGCCTTTTGGGCTTGGCCATGTTAGACTGCAGGTCATCAATCATAATGGGATTCTATTCTTGAAGTGAGGCAAAAAAGAAGACATTAGCCTGACAAATCCACTAATCTTATTACTGGCTTCTTTTCCCTAACAGTCTGCCACTAAGGTCTCAGCATACCTGAATAGCAACTAGAGCAGACAGCAAGTTTCAGGAAAGAAGGGCCATATTTTCCTTAAAGTCAGAATGCCAGCTTCTTAACGGGCAGTTCAAGACATCTGGAGGGGACTCTTCCCCAACCCTGTACCGTTGGAGTCTCTGGTTGCAGCAAAGGTGCCGGGTGAGCGTCTGTGGGACTGAGCTACAGAAAGACTGAGCTCACCTACCCTCACCGTGACTTTTGGAATACCTGATGTCCTTTAAGACTTCATATTTAATTGGTGAATTTTACCTCTTCCTTTAGTTATGTCCTCCAGCTTAGTCCCAGGTACAACTGGTCCTAAAACTCTGGGGAGCAACCAAGCACCTCAAGGCGGCTCCAATACACTATTCTCTCATCTTCTGATGAGGCCCTCTCTGAACAACACACAGAGAAGCACAGTGCATCTTTCCACCTGACGTTACAGAATTAACTCCAAGAAATTAGGAAGAGATGTATAATACATCAGATGACCAGAAACCAGCACAGAGGAACAAGAAATGTGAGAAAACAAGAAAATATCTCTCTTGCAAAGGAAAAGAACTCCTCATCATCCACAGACAGTACAATAGAACTCGTGGAAATGTCAGATAAACAATTCAGAATATTCATAGTAACAAACCTAGATGAGATATAAGAGAAAAGAGACAATGAACTCCAGGAGATAAGGAAGTCCTTCCAAGATTTGAAAGAAGAAATAGACACCATAAAAAAGAATCAAATGGAACTGTTAGAGATGAAGGCTGTAATACCAGAACTCAAAACCTCCCTTGAAACTATTAAAAGCAGATTAGATCATCTAGAAGACTGAATCTTGGATCTAGAAGACAAAACCTCTGACATAGAAAAAAGTCACCAAAAAGAATGAAAAAAAAATAACCAAAAAAATGAGGATAACATATGAGAGATACCATTATGCCCAAACACCTGAATAATTGATATCTCAGAAGGTGAAGAATCTAATAAGGGCAATAATAATCTGTTCCATAAAATACTTGAAGAAAACTATCCAACCCTAGAGAAACATTCAAACATCCAGACCCAAGAAATACAAAGGAACCCAAATAGAATCACCCAAGAATATCCTCTTCATGGCACATCATAGCCAGATTGGCAAAAATCACACGTAAAGACAAGATTTTTTTTTTTGAGAGGTTTTTGCCAAAGGGTGCGTGTCCTCACCAAAAAGAAAGAGATAGAGACAGAAAGCGAGAAATCACCCCCTGGGGGGATGGCCATGCTGCAATTCCTTTGTCCTCCATTTTCCTCTCAGGATCTTGAGCATGCACGAACACACACCTGGCGTAAGTTTAAGCTACTGGGTCCGGAACTCAACCTGTGGTCGACTACATGGGAGTACAATGACATAGCCATTACACCAACTGCTGGTACCATAGGACAAGATTTTTAAAATGGCAAGAGAGAACATCAAGTTACTTACAAACATTATCCCTTTAGGCTAACATAAGACCTCTCAGTGGAAATAATGAAGCAAGGAAAGAAAGGAAAGATATACTCAAAGTGTTAAAGAAAAAAAAAATTCAACCAAGAATACCATACCTGGCAAGATTATCCTTTAAATGAGAAGAAAAGATAAAAAACATTCTCACATAAGCAAAATCTGAAAGAATTTACCATCACTAGAGCATTTACCAACATCAAGAAGTACTGAAGGGAATGTTATATCAACAAAACTAAAAAAATAAAGACAAAAATAAGAGAAGAATAAACCACCAAAAAAATGGCTAACAAAATGGCAGGGACAAGTCTGGAAATATCAATAACAATGTTGAATGTCAATAAATTAAATTTTCCAATCAAGAGACACAGACTGGCTGAATGAATTAAAAACAAACAAAAAAAGAAAAAGAAAAAGAAAAAGAAAAAAAACAGAGGCCCTAGCAAGGAACACACCTCATGGATAAAGACATACATAGACTAAAAGTGAAGGGTTAGAAAAGGTATTCCATGCAAATGGAAACCAAAAAAGGACTGGAGTTATGATACTGATTTTAGACAAAATAGGCTTTAAGACAAAAACTGTAAGAAGAGACAAACAAGGGTATTATATAGGACTAATAGGGCTAATTGACCAAGAAGATTTAACACTTATCGATATCTATGTACCCAGCTCAGAAGTATTTATGTGAAGGAAGGATCACTAGATCTAAAAGGAGAGACAGACTGAAACACGCTAATTGTTGGGAGTCTCAACACCCCACTATTTCCTGTGGATAGATCATCTAGACAAAAAATAAGCAAAGAGATACAGAATCTAAACAATACCATAAATCAAATGGACTTGACAGACATCTATAGAACCTTTCATCCAACAACCACAAATTAAACATTTTTCTCATTTCCACATGGAACCTTTTTGAAGATTGACCACATGTTAGGGCACAAAACAAGCCTTTACAGATTAAAAGACACAGAAACTATATCCAGCATCTTCTCCAAACATGACAGAATTAAACTTGATGTTAATTTCAGAAAGAACCCTCAAAAATACACAAACATATGGGAACTAAACAACCTACTCCTGAATGACTTCACAACCACTGAGGAATTTAAGACTGAAATAAAAAGATTCATTGAAATGAATGACGATGTGCACACAAGTTTCTATAACTTATGGGACTCAGCAAAAGCAGTCATAAGAGGGAAGTTCATTGCAATTAGTGTGCATTTAAAAAATGAAAAGGTGGCAAATAGACAACCTAATAACACACCTCAGGGAACTGGAAAAACAGCCACCAAAACACCCTAAAAATGCCAGGAGAAAAGCAATAATAAAGATCTGAGAAAAAGTAAATGAAATAGAGAATAAATGAGCCACACAATAAATAAATGAAACCAAAAGCTGGTTCTTTGAGAAGATAAATTTGACACACTGTTAGCTAGAGTAATTAGGAAAAAGAGAGACTAGAACCAGATAAATCAGATTCTCAACTAGACTGGTAATATTACAACAGACATAACAGAAATACAAAGCATCATTAGAGAATACTATGAGTGACTATACACTAACCGAGCCACACAAAAAATAAATGAAACCAAAAGCTGGTTCTTTGAGAAGATAAATTTGACACACTGTTAGCTAGAGTAATTAGGAAAAAGAGAGACTAGAACCAGATAAATCAGATTCTCAACTAGACTGGTAATATTACAACAGACATAACAGAAATACAAAGCATCATTAGAGAATACTATGAGTGACTATACACTAACAAACTAGAAAACTTGGATGAGATGGACAGATACCTGGACCCATATAATCTCCCAAAATTGAATCAGAAAGACATAGAAAGCCTGAATAGATCCATAACAAGCAATGAGATTGAATCTGTAATAAATAATCTCCCAACAAAGAAAAGCCCAGGTCCTGTTGGCTTCATTTCTGAATTTTACAAAACTTTTAAAGAGGAGCTAGCCCCGTTCTACTCAAACTATTTCTAAAGATCCAAAAGGAAGGAACCTTCCCAAATTGATTTTATGAAGCTTCCATCTCCCTTATTCCCAAAACAGACAAGGACATAACAAAAAGTAAAGCTATAGATCAACATCTCTGATGAGCAAAGATGCAAAAATTCTCAACAAGATACTAGCAAATTGCACCCAACAACATATAAAAAGAAGTATACATCACAACCAGGCAGGCTTTATTCCAGGGATGCAAGGGTAGTTCAATATATGCAAAACTATAAACATAATACACCATATTAGCAGAAAGAAAGATAAAAATCATAGGATTGTATCAACCAATGTAGAAAAGACATTTAATAAAATACAAAATTACTTTATGTTTACAACTCTCAGCAAAATAGGGCACAGAAGGGACATTTCTTAAAATAATAAAAACCATATATGGAAAACCCATAGCCAACATCATACTGAATGGGGGGAAACCTGAAAAATTTTCCATTAAAAACTGGAATAAGACAAGGCTGCCTACTTTCTTCACTCCAAATAGTACTACAAATCCTAGTCAATACAATCAGAAAAGAGAATAAAATAAAAGGCATTCATATCAGGAAAGAAGTAAAATTATCTCTATTTGATGACATGATTATATGCATAGAAAACCCAAAGAATCCATTAAAAAATTCCTGAAAGTGATAAATGAATAAAGTGGCAGGATACAAAATCAACATACAAAATTCTATTGCATATCTATACACAACAAAGAGCAGACTGAGGAAGAACTGAACAAAGCAATCCCATTTACAATACCACACAGAGAAAGAACTGAACAAAGCAATCCCATTTACAATAACCCCAAAGTTAAACAGTAACAAGAAGTCACAGTCCTCTACAAGAAAAACTATGAAAATCTAAAAAAAAAAAGAAATCGAAAGTGACACAAAAAAAGTGGAAGGATATTCCATGTTCCTGGATTGGGAGAATTAATATAATCAAAATGTCAATTCTACCCAAATTAACCTATGTAATGCAACCCCAATCAAATTACCAGAGAAGTTCTTTACATATTTAGAAAAAACAATCATGGAATTTGTCTGGAATCATGAAAGACCCTGTATTGCCAAAGAAATTCTATGCTAGAAGAGTGAAGTTGGAGGCATCTCATTCCTTGAGCCCAAAATATATTACAAAACTGTGTTAATTAAAACAGCATGGTACTGGCACTGCTAGAAGAGTGAAGTTGGAGGCATCTCATTCCTTGAGCCCAAAATATATTACAAAACTGTGTTAATTAAAACAGCATGGTACTGGCACAAAAACAGACATGTAGACCAATGAAACAGAATAGAGAACCCAGAAATAAACCTCCAAGTGTACAGTCAACTGATTTTTGACAAAGGGCACCGCAGGTCAATTCAGTGGATTGGCACTCTATAGTAGAAACTGAATGATTGGAGAGCAATGATGATTCCAAAGACAGTGCGGAATGACGGAAGGATGGTGCGAAATGGGGGAGGATGAGAGAGAAGGAATCAAGGGGAAGACGAAAGAAACAAAACATTTAAGGGACCCAAAATTGAAAGAACTCTGTTGACTGTAATGTATATGGTAATGTCTTTGACTGGACCAAATTTTCCTATGATAAAATTTTCATGGGAAAATTCATTTGGTATGCTTTAATGATCTGCAGTGACTAAATGTAAAACAACAACAATAATAATAAAAAGACATCTGGAGGGAAATGAGTAAGGTAGTTATTCTAGGACTGAGGTAAACTTGGCTTGACATTAAGTTCCATGATAGCAGGAACTGTATCTGTCTTGTTCAACAGATATTTACAATTCTTAGCACAAAATTTAGCACCTATTAGGAGTCAATATGTGCTGATTGATTAATGAGACATTAAAAAGAAATATGAATGCAAAGAAGAGAGAAGCTTAGTTATGAGAACAAAAACACTAAGCATTCCATATCTGAGAGATAAGATACAAGAGAGCTACCCATACCACAGAAACTTGTTCAACATCTAAAACCAGCAGCCAGATGAGCCACATAATTTACTTAGCCTTGTGAAAAGTAAAATATGGTGTTCTTGTTAAAAAATTAAGAACTCTGGGACCAGCAGTTAGCGTAATGACTATGTCACTGGACTCCCATGTAGTCAACCACGGTTCAAGTCCCAGACCTGGTGGCTTAAACTCACGCCGGGTGCGTGTGCGTGTGTGCCCAAGATCCCGAGAGGATAATGGAGGAGAAAGGATTGTGGTGTAACCATCCCCCCTGGGGGGTGATTTCTCGCTTTCTGTCTCTCTGTTTCTCTGTCTTTCTAGTGAGCGCAAGCACCCTATAGCAAAAACCTCTCGGAAAAGAAAAAAAAACATTAAGAACTCCATGACAGTGACAATAGAACATTAAACTGAGTATGTACAGCTTTTCTGAGTCCAAGACCCTGTGCAACTACACAGTTACATGCCCATGAAGCTACCTAGCTAGGAGCCCTGTTTACACAAGCTGTTCCCAGATCCAATTAACTCAAGTCAGGTCAATAAGAGCCTCTCTGGAAAATTAGATCTAAGAGACAGCAAAATTTAGTCAGTTAAATGGACATGGGCACTGAGCCCTAAGCTAATGTAACCTTGGAGTTGGTGACCATTTTCAACCAAGTGCATGCAGTTCTATAAACAGAGAAAGCCAATTATATCAAAAGTTAAGGAGTGTGGGACCAGCAGTTAGCGTAATGGCTATGTCGCTGGACTCCCACGTAGTCGACCGTGGTTCGAGTCCCGGACCCGGTGGCTTAAACTCACGCCGGGCGCGTGTGCATGCGTGCCCAAGATCCCGAGAGGAGAATGGAAGAGAAGGGATTGCTGCGTGGCCATTCCCCCTGGGGGTGATTTCTCGCTTTCTGTCTCTCTCTGCCTTTCTGGCGAGCACATGTGCCCTATAGCAAAAACCTCTCCACAAAACAAACAAACAAACAAAAAAAGAATGTACTAGAGAATAGCCTCTTTAGCTTTGAGTCTTTAGCACCATGAGCTTAAATAGGTACGGCTACTGAGGGAATAGTTTGGTTAATCTGGTAATCTGATGTGTGGGTTTTAAAAAAAAACTACCAGATATCTAACAAAAATCAACTTTTGTGCAAGCCAATGTATCCCAAGTGTCATTATTTTTGGATTTCATAATTTAAGAAAAACTGACAAGCTAGAACAATAGTTTTCAAACTGTTCTGCAGAGTTCTGTGATTCCATAATAATTACCTGTATCAGAAGAATAACCTCTAAAGGTTCTCAGTTGGAATGGACCCCTCTTGTGAAAGATCAACAACAGAAAAACGAGAGTTTATTAACATGTATATTTCACATGTACATAGGAGACACCCAGAATGACTAGTTCTCAGAGAGGTAGCTTTGAATTCCAGTCTATATGGCATCTTCAAAAAAAAAAGCACCTTTAGCTGCAGCAACTTTTTTTTTTTTTTTTTTTTTTTTTGTTTTGGCTATAGGGCACGTGCGCTTGCCAGAAAAACAGAGAGAGACAGAGAGATAAAAAGCAAAAAATCACACCCCAGGGGGGATGACCACGCCGCATTCCCTTGTCCTCCATTCTCCTCTAGGGATCTTGGGCATACACGCACGCACGCACACACACTTGGTGTGAGTTTAAGCTACCGGGTCCGGGACTCAAACCATGGTTGGCTACATAGGAGGAGTTCAGCGACATATCCATTACGCTAACTGTTGGTCCTACTGCAGCAACTTATTGAAAGGCAAACAAACAGCAGCTAAAAGCTATTTAGTAAACTTTGTTTATATAGACTTTTCTGGTACTATCTACAGGTAGATAAGTCTCTAAATTAGTCCTCAGTGGCTAATCTCTGTTTTCTCTGTATAAGGGGGTAGGGGCAGGATACTTGTCTTTATAAATGTCCTGCTTTTAGGTAAATAGAGAAACAGAGAGCTTTCCTATATCTGCTTCTTAATTATCCTCATTTCAATAATCTTTTATTGATTTCAAGGGGGCGTATTTTCTCAACTCCCACATAACTCAGTATTGCTCAAGTAAAAGCAGTTTTTGTTGTTATTTTTTTCTGTTTTGCATATATTTCTTTTTAATGGCTCTGTGGCTTATAAGAAAGTGAGTAAAAGTTGGAAATCGTAATTGAACAGGTACATATTCAGAGGAAATCAATCACATGTGAGTATGCAGGGTAAAATGTATGGAAGACAGTATTTCTCTCCCAACCAAAAGTCATTTCGTCATCTTTCTTGCTAATAGAACTCTGATAATGTGCCAGTAACAATGCACCTAATAGACACTAGTATAGCTACAAAGGGTGACCAGCAACAGAAATCCAGTGCTTAAGTCCAATCTTGCTTATTCTCTCCTCAAAAAAAGTCTTCTGGCCCAGAGGCATTTCTCTTAAGTTTCTAGTCCTTGCTTATTTGACTTTTCTAGTACCAAGGAAAATTGACATATAAAGGAGTAAAAAGTGACAAAGTATGTGGGACATTATAAGGAGGTACTGATTCTTAAATACCCTCACCAGATCCAGTCACCTTAAATGTCTCAAGAGAAACTACTTTCTCTAAGAGCCAGCAGGTAGCATGGTGGTTAACGCACTGGACTTTCTCAAGGTCGACCACAGTGCAAGTCTCATAATTGGTGACTTGAAGGTCATGCTGGGTGCGTGTGCATGTGTGCCCAAAATCCCAGAAGGGGAATGGAGGAGAAGAAATCTGGTATGGCCCATCCCCCTTGGGGAATATTTCTCACCTTTCCCCTCTCCAGTAAAGGCATATGCCCTATGGCAAAAATCTAAAAAAAAAAAAACAAAAACAAAAAAACCCTAACAAAATAAAATAAAAGAGCCTGCCTAATTTATTCTGTGGATTGATAAGTAAAATTATTAGTCTTTAAATTTCTTTTGAAAGCATCCCTTCAAACATCAACTAAAAAGTCAGGATTAGTGTTTTATCTAACCTAAAATGCAATTACCAGTAGGCACAAAATAAAGAACAGTTCAAAATGCTCTTTCAGATAAATTTGAGGACCCAGCCATGGTAGTATAAGTAGTAGGACACTGCTCTGGGACGCTGGGGCCATATGAGAGGTCCAGTTTTGATTCCTAGGCCAATCCAAACAGGTCAGGCACAGTGGCATAGACCTATATATAATCCCTGATAACTGGAGGCTGGGGCAGGAGGATTGTGAGGTAATGAGACTCTGTCAAAAATACCTCTGTCTCATTAAAAAACAAAACTAATTCTACAAGTGTAATAAAAGAGAAATACTTAGCTCAACTCTAATAACGGAAGGCATAGCTGAAAAAGGAGTCAGCAATGACATCAAATAGAAAAGATGAAAGTCACTCACGTCCAACTATAATTTTACAAAAGTGGAAACCAGGGATCAGAAAGGATGAGTTTAGATTTCATACCTTGTCTATGGAAGGAGATAAAATTAAATTTCCTAACTTCTAGTCTCATGCCATTTTACCTAAAATTGTTTCTTGTGGGGCTGATCACAGCTGTTATAGCCATCTTTATGATGGATATCACTGATCAGTCTAATTGGTCAGTCACTATTATTATGGTAATAAAAATAATTAGGTCGGTTATCTCTTCTGTATCATTAACTTCTAATGGATGAACTTCAACCTTGTCATAACTGCTCTGGCTTTTAGGCTTGGTTGTATGAGCGTAAGTCCATTAACCTTTCTAATTTTCCATTTCAATCCTGGGGGAAAAGAGTTAATAAAGCTTACTCTAGTAGACAGGATTGCATAAGTTAATCAAAGAATGAGGAAATTTTCTGTATATAAAGTACCTCGCAGTTGATTAAGCTTATATATTACAAACCTAAGAAATATTATTCTCATTTTGCAGGTAAGAGAAATAAATTATTAAACTGAATTCAGAGGCAGGGTAGAAACCACTTCTGTGTCCAAATCCAGTGTTCTTTCTACAATGTCCCTTTTGCTAATTGTTTAAGAAATGGTTGACTTTCCACTATATCAGACATAATTAACTTATTCCCAGCAAGAAAATGAGTGAGGGCCAAATAGTTTTTTCATCTATTCTTGCTTCAATACTTTGGGTGAAAAAAAAGAAAACAAACAAACAAACAAACAAACAAACCCAAATGTGAACTAGGAAGGTTTAAATATTTACAGTTGAATTTTTTTGGGGTGGGGGGAGATTTTTGCTATAGGCACATGTGCTCGCTGGAGAGATAGGGAGAGACAGAGAAACAGAAAGCGAGAAATCACCCCCCACCACCAGGAAAGATGGCCGTGTTGCAATTCCTTCTCCATTATCCTATTGGATTTTTGGGCATGCACACATGCATGCTTGGCATGAATTTCAATTTGTTGAGTCCAGAACTTGACCTGTGGTCAGCCATGTGAGAGTCCAGTGCTTTAACCACTATACCACCTCACGGCTCATATAGTTGAATATTTTAATTCACTATAAACATATTCTGAGCACCTATGTCACACTAACAGAAATGCACAGGCAAGGGACCAGCAAATCGTATAATGGTTATGTTGCTGGACTCCCACGTAGTTGACTGTGGTTTGAGTCCTGGATCTAGCAGCTTAAACATGCTGGGTGCGCATGCATGTGTGCCCAAAATCCTGAGAGGAGAATAGAGAAGAAGGGATTACAGCATGGCCATCCCCCCCACTGTGGTATTACAGCTTGCCCATCCCCCCCACTGTGGGGGGGGGTGATTTCTTGCTTTCTGTCTCTGTCTGTCTCTGTCTCTCTGGTGAGCATAAATGCCCTATAGCAAAAAAAAAATAATAATAATAAAAATAAATTTAAAAAAAGGAGAAAAGAAAAAAAGAAAATCTCAGGCAAAACAAGTAAAGAGAAAGAGTTTGCTTGGGCTAGGGTTAGGGCAATTACCTGGGTATCATAATATCTGAATTTTTCTAAGTAGTGTGCGGCAACTGTTCTTGCAGATTTCAGGATGATTTTAAAGGCAAAAGTTGCAAATGGGAAGGAAGAGTATCAAAGAATCAGGTACAGCAGGGACTGGCTAAATTCTATGATGGTGGTAGTGGGGGTGACCTCTTAGTCACTGTAAATGCTTAGCTTAATTTTAAATAAAGTGTGGAGACAATGAGTTTGGCACATTGTTTTAACTGAAACATTCTGAAGGTTATAACTAATAGATGTGATTGATGGGAGGTAAAGGAGGAATATATTGGGGTAATATGGATGTTTATAAAACAAAAATGTCCAGTGAGTCGAGATAGCATTTTCAGCTATTTCAGGTTTATATTCCTAAGAAAGTCATAAGATGTGTGTTTTATTTCCTTATCGTGCTGACTTAGACTAGAAAAATTGGTCTACTTGGTGATCTATTGGCTTCCTTAAAGTTTTAGTTTAAATGATGTGGCATTTTAGCATGAATGATTCCATTTTGGTCTGGTCTGTTGAGGCTAGAGCAGGAACTTAGCCTAAAACAATAGGCTTCTATAATTTTTATTTAACATTTACTACCCACGACATTGTTAGGTATGAAGAGACAAACCTGTTGCTTAGAGTAATTTATTAACAATAAACAATAATGTAGGGTGTTATTATTTAAAAGAAAACTCACAAATTAATTAGATGCTATAAATCCCTGGATATCACTAGGTGAAGACCCAAATTAAAGATACAAAAATGTCTAATTTAGAAGGAATCTTCTCAATCACCTACTGCAATAACCACTACTTCAAAATAGGAAAATATAGAAAGAAGAGATTAACTGACTTGCCAAATATCATTCTACCACCTGGTGTCCCGTAAAAGATAGTTTGGGGGACCAGTAGACGATGTAATGGTTACCTTGCTGAGTGTCCATGTTGTCCACCGCACTTTGAGTCCTGAACCTGGCAGCTTAAAACTCACTGGGTTGGGGGGAGACCAGTACTTAGTGTAATGGCTATGTCGCTGGACTCCCATGTAGTCGACTGTGGTTTGAGTCCCGGGTCCGGTGGCTTAAACTCACACTGGGTGCCTGTGCATGTGTGCCCAAGATCCTGAGGGGAGGATGGAGGAGAAGAGATTGCAGCATGGCCATCCCCCCGCCCCAGGGCAGGGGTGTGTGTGATTTCTTGCTTTCTATCTCTCTGTCTTTCTGGCAAGCACATGTGCCCTATAGCAAAAACCTCTCAAAAATAAATAAATAAATCAATAAAATAAACCTCACAACAGGTACGTGAGTGCATGCCCATCACAAGAGATGAGTAGAGAGGAAAGGATTGAGGCATGGCCATCCCCCTTGGGGGATTATTTTTTGGCTTTCTGTGTTTCTTTTTGTTTCTCTGGTGAGTGCACATGTCCTGTAGCAAAAATCTCTCTTAAAAAAAAAAAAAAGTCCAATAATTTTTTTTTAGAAAAGGTTAGGGTGCCAGAACATAACGAGAGGTATTGAGGCTTTCTTGGGGAGGTGGGGTGGAGCTCTTAACCATTTGAGAACCTAACAATGGCTGACTTGTTTACAGTACGTACACATAAAACACAAAAAGAGCCCTAGTTTCTTTTTCAATAACACGGCAATCTCCTTGATCCCCCAACATACACACCCCCTCTTGCCATTGTGGAAAGATGACTAATGGGTGTATACATAATAGATATCAGGATAGGAGGCATATGATGTCACACAATGATCAGGCAAAGCTGGAATATTCACATTTCAACTACTTTTCTTTTTTTTTCTCTCTCTCTCTTTTTAAAAATAAAATGGAAAGATACTGATTGATTGATACAGCTCCTGGTAAAGCTTAAATGATCACTTTCAACTGTTATATAAGATACTTTGAATGAGAAAAGGTGTTAGTTCCATGCTACATTAGTATCAAAAACACAAACCATCTTCAGTCACTGAGCATCCCTTTATGCAGAATTAATGGAATGTAAACATGTAAGATATGATCAGTAGGTGAATGCTTTGATATCAGTCTACTTTAATTCATATCAGAGTTTCCTTAACTATCTGTCATTAACTTCTAGTGTGATAAATGGAGTAATCCATTAAGGAACATTGCTTGTCAAATGGGAATCTGTATTTTTTAAAATAAGTTGAATACTGTCAGGCACAGTACCTAAGCATGTATGATGCTATTAGCAATTGGATTTCCATTATTCTTACTGAATGGCAGATAACAAAGGAATGCAAACAGATAAGTTTTGGCCCATTCACTTGCTCTTTAAAATCTTGTTTCAAAATACTCTGCAAACTGCAAACAGGAAGATAAATGGAGAAAAATATAAAATAAGAAATCAGATATAGAAGGATCTTTGATAAAGTCAACTCTGCTAAGCTGTAGTACTACATTGGTCTCTGCTTACTTAAGAGTGTCTACTCTGGGGGACCAGCAGTTAGAGTAATGGCTTTGTTGCTGGACTCCCATGTAGTTGACCACGGTTCGTGTCCCAGGCCCAGTGGCTTAAAATTCACGCCAGGTGCATGTGTGTGTGTGCCCAAGATCCCAAGAGGAGAATGGAGGAGAAGGGATTGCGACGTGACCATCCCCCCTGGGGGGGGGTGATTTCTCGCTTTCTGTCTCTCTGTCTGTCTCTGTCTGTCTGGCGAGTACACATGCCCTATGACAAAATTCTCTAAAAAAAAAAAAAAAAGTATCTACTCTGGGCATAGGGTCCTGACTACAAATGTTAAATGGAAACAACAGATTTAGGTATTTCACCTAATTAAAATTTTAGAGGATTTGTTGGCAAAAGCACCCGCTCAAAAGAGTAAAACTTCTGTGAAGGTTTAGCTAACAATTACAAGGGTACATAGCAAATTACAAACCAAGTAATAGGAATAAACATTCATAGTAAGTTCCATATAACAATCCCACTTCATTGGACTTCAACTGAGTAATGAAGTAAGACTCTTTATCCTCCTTCTTGAAGTATAGTTTTCAAAAGTATAAACATGGTTCTTAAGCAAGTATAAAATCATTAACATGTGTACATGATTTTTTATTGAACCAGTGAGAAATCAGTAAGATGTTATAATAGGTTCAAAGAGTAGTTAAGAAGCTGGAGTAAATAAAGGGAGCGTAAAGAAATGTTAGGATCAAATTTCTAGATTTGATGTAATCTGGTAATGACCAATAGGCCGTAAATTTCTGGAGTTATGTATTCTAGCAGGAGCTACCACCAACTTCACCTGACAAAATTTCTGAGTTAACAATTGACCTACTGGGTTTGCAGATGCTGCTGCCTGAGTCTCTTGCCCTCAACCATGGTCAACCCTACTCGTGTTCTTCGACATCGCTGTTGATAGTGAGCCTTTGGGCTGCATCTTCTTCGAGCTGTTTGTAGACAAAATTTCAAAGACAGCAGGAAACTCTCATATTTTGAGCACTGGAGAGAAAGGATTTGGTTATAAGGGTTCCTATTTTCACAGAATTATTCCAGAGTTTATGTGCCAGGGTGGCAACTTCACACACCATAATGGTACTGGTGGCAAGTCTCTATGGTGAGAAATTTGATGATGAGAACTTCATCCTGAAACATACAGGTCCTGACATCTTGTCCATGGCAAATGCTGGACCCAACACAAATGGTTCTCAGTTTTTCATCATCACTGCCAAGACTGAGTGTTTGGATGGCAGGCATGTGGTCTTTGGCAAGGTGAAAGAGGGCATGAATACTGCAGAAGTCATGAAGCTCTTTGGGTCCCAAAATGGCAAGACCAGCAAGAAAATCACCATTGCTGACTGTGGACAACTGTAATGGATTTGACTTGTTTTCTCTTAACCACCAGGCATTCTTTCTGCAGCTCAGGAGAGCACCCTCCAACCCATCTACCCGCTATATCCTGTAACCTGTGCTCTCACTGCAGTTCTTTAGGTTTCATATTTTCCTTATTCCCCTCCAAATCTAACTGAATTTCAAAGTTAAGTTTATGATTATAAAATAGAAATTAAGTAACAACAAAATTGACCTACTGGGACCAGCGGTTAGTGTAATGGCTATGTCGCTGGACTCCCACGTAGTCGACTGCGGTTCGCATCCTGGACCCGGTGGCTTAAAACTCACGCCCGGTGCGTGTGCGTGCGTGCCCAAGATCCCGAGAGGAGAATGGAGGAGAAGGGATTGCAGCATGGCCATCCCCCTGGGGGGTGATTTCTCGCTTTCTTTCTCTCTGCCTCTCTCTGTCTGGCGAGCACACGCACTCTATAGCAAAATCCTCTAAAAACACAAAATTGACCTACTAAGTTTGGACCTTTAATCATAGGCATTGAGAACTAAGTACATTCCCAACACAATCCTTACTACTATATCATAGTGTAAGTCATGTTTTAGTTTGTTTATTTTTGTTTTGTTTTGACTATTTCCAAGTTTTGGGTTTTTTTTTTTTAACATGTTCTTTCATTATTTTGCTTCTATAAGACCACAATCTAAGTGGGCCCAAACAGGTCCATATATCAAGATGAATATTCTAATTAGCCAAGAGTTCTCATTCTCTCTGCCTTCTATTTAATAGCTATTGAAAGTATATAACCCAGCTACATAGTTTTCAACTTAAAATGCCAGATTTAAGCTTCAAAAGGAAAATCTGTGAGACAATTATTTTGAAGTCTATTTATAAAGCAAAATTAAGAGCTAGCAAGAACAGACTTGCCTTGTTTCCATATACATTCACAATTAAGAATTCCCAGATAGGGCTGGACCCATAGCTTAGTGGTTAAGGGACCTGGATCCCACATGGCCAGTCATGATTTTAATCTCTGCCGCAACAGCTTGGGTGCACATGTGCATGTCCAAAAATCTTAATAAGATGAATCTAAGATCTGAATCCAGATTCCTGAAAGGACTATAGCTTTTTCCCTCTAGTTATTACATTTTTTATGACTCCTCAATAAATTGAGGAGAAGGAATTACAGTATGACCATGCCCATGGGGAGTGTGTGTGTGCTTTTTTCCTCTTTCTCCACTGCAGTCTCTGATGAGCACACATGCAGAAGTAAATAAATAAATAAGAAGAAGGAAAGAAAATTCCCAAACTAAGCTCAATTCTCAAATTTATATAATTTTATTAAACAATATCTTCTGCAAATTAAGGGAAATTACGTAAAAAATATTGATAGCAGATATCTCTGAGTGATGAGAGGATAGGTAATATTTATTTCTTTCTGTATATATGCTACATACATTTCCAAGTTTTGTTTTCTAAAATAAAGTATTACTATAAAATCAGAAAATTAATCATTATTAAAAAATGTAATGACTGGAGGGAAAAAGCTATAGTCCTTTCAGGAATCTGGGTTCAGATCTTAGATTCTCCATCAGTTGTTTAGTATTTGCATTTTTTTCTGTTAATATTGAGTCATTGGAAAAAGTCATGATACATTTTTGCATAGAAAAAGAGAAAAATACATCGTGACTTTTCCTACGACCCAGTAATTTAATGATTTCATCCTCTGTAGCATCGAAGCTGCTGCCTCAGAGACTGAAATTCTAAGATGATTTTGATACTCTGATCACTCCCACTGAGACACAGTAGAAAAATTCGGGTTTGGGATAAAAGGGAAGAAAGTCAAAGGGAAGAAGAATTTTAACAATTGTATATGTTTACTTTCCTGGTCAGTTACATACATATATGTAAACAAACACATAAACATGTACATAAGGATATATGCACACACACTGCCCTCATCTCACTTTCTATTACTTTTTATAATGGATACATTTTGATTATTGCTAATGATACCCAGCTGTGCTAATTCCTTGGGCTCTTTACCCATGTTTTCTTTCTCAGATCTAATTTCTCTTGCTATTTAAATAGTCTTTCAAATGAGGCCATTCTGACAGACCCTTATCTAGCATATGGTTGGAAAATATCCAATGGGTACAGGATGCTTAGCCAGATAATTCAGATACCACAGATGTGACCTCTGTTTAAATGACCTAAAATGGACTCCAGGGCCTAGATGCTGAAAGCATGTTAAGAGACCAAGTCAGAAGTCACATTTAATGAGAAAGTACATTAGCCCCCAACTTAGTCATATATGAACAAGAATATGTTCAGAATTATTAGAGACTTCTTAGGAAGGCTAACTTTACATATTTATCTCTTTTTAGAGTTAGAAATTAGAAACCATGTAGTCCAGCTATGGTTTTTTTTTTTTTTCACACTTGAAAAAATAGACCCAGAGAGGCTAAGTATTTCACAGGAAACCATCATGCCCCTTGATACCTTGAATCTGATGTGAGTCTTGGTTTTAAGCAACAAACACTGCCCTTGATAACCTAAGTAGAAAGAAATGTACTGGACAACTTTGCAGTACTCACAGAAGTAAAGTAAAGCCTTGTGTGCTAAAATCAGAAAGGACAAAACACCAGCAGCTTTGTTAGTCTCAGGAACAGGAATTGTCCAACTTTTATTTTTCTTTGAGAGATTTTTGCTATAGGGTACATGTGCTCGCCAGAGACACGGAGGGACAGAAAGCAAGAAATCACCCCCTGGGGAGGTGGCCACACTGCAGTCCCTTCTCATCCAGTCACCTCTCTGGATTTTGGGCATGCATACACACGCCAAGTATGAGTTTTAAGCCACTGGGTCTGGGACTCGAACCCTGGGAGTCTAGCCATGTAATCGCTACTCCACCTACTGGCCCCAGGAATTGTAAACCTGTTTTGACAGAGCTTAGTGTTATATTAGGAAAATAACCAAGGGCCAGCATAGTAGTGTAGTGCTTAACACTGTGTAGTGGGAACTGGATGTCACATGACTGAATGTAGTTCAAATGCCAGTCCTGGCTTGTACACACTGCGTGCGAATGCACATGTGCCCAGGATCCTGATAAGCTAAGAAAAAAGAGGAAAAAGGATTGTGGTGTGACCAGGCCCCATGGGTGGAGGGAGGAGTTTTCTCTCTCTCTTCTCTGCATGCGTGAATATGTACATATATATGCTCTCTGACATTTAAAAAAGAAAGAAAAGCCAAGATTATTAACAAAAATTTATGAAATTACTTTGAAGCATAATCTTTGAAGGTAGGCTGAGTTCAGTTTGAAGCCCAGCTTTATCATTTACTTTTAACCTTTAACATTAATCATGAGCTATGTTTACATTTATTATAGGTAAAATATTTTGGCCCAAAATACATTAATGACCATTGGTATGCTAGAGCCAATTTCCAGGTGCTCACAAAAGAGCTCCATACACAGTGCTATCACATTGATTGCTCCAAATGGACCATGATAGGGGTATTTCTACCACAAAAACGGGCGAGTACTCTTAACCAGAACTTCTCACATATCCCTGGGTTGGCTGTTAAACATTTACCAGAATACCACTGCCTAAGTGTATGATTCTAAACCACATGTTTCCCCCAGTTTTAAGACCCACATTGCCTACTAAAGGTCTTCTAAGTGCCCTACAATAATTTGAAATTCATCTAAACCATCTCCTCCTCCAGCCCTATATTCTGTATTTCCACTGATGGAATAACACATCCCTCCCCAGAATGTGCAAATTAAAAGCCTAGAAATTGTTTCTTTACATCTCCCTCACTTTCAATTTGTCTAATACACTCATCACATAAACATTCTGTCAGTTTTATTTCCTAACAATTTCTATTATTACTCCCTGAGCCCATACTTTTTTCTTCTTTGCCTGGGATATTACATGAACCTCCTGATCACTCCCCCTGAAGTTCAACTCTACACCATCTCTAGAGTTAGCTTTCTAAAACGCAAACCTGACTTTGCTGCTCCTCTAAAAGCCCTAGATCCCACATTGTCTATAGGATAATACCTAAGCTCCTTAACTATTCAAAGCACTTGGTCGTCCACTTATCATTCTCTGCCCGAGAGTTTACAGTTCACACACTATTCACAGTGCTGCTTTGTGCTCTGGGAATGATTTTCCTTCAGTACACAATCATAACCCTATGTATTGAGCAAATGGGGTAATCTATGAATACACATTCTTTTAAGATAAAATGTCAAAATAATTACATATACCTACTCGAATATGTCAAAGCTTAAAATGTGTTCAAATCTGAAATAGGTCTTTAGTATTTCTAGCAATATCTTCCACTATACAAAAATGTTACTAATATAATTTGTAGATTGAAAAAGTGACAGCCAATTCTTCCCATTTTATAAACACACCTTTTTTTTTATGTGATTTTACAGATTCTCCCATTAACAGGTAAAGTTTATTTTTCAACCTTTTGAAGTTAGACTTGGCCACATCTCTTTCTTTGGCTAATGAGACAGTAGAAAACAAGAAGCAGGCAAATTCTTGAAGGTGCTTACACATTAAGGCAAGCTCTGCAGTTGCTCTTGAGAGCCCCGTGAACCCACTATGTGAAAGCCCAGATTAATGTTGGATAATGAGAGACGCGTGGCCAGGACAGCTCTGTTACCCCATTTGACATCTATACTTTCCAGCCCCATCCAAACCAAAAGACCTAGAAATCAGCTGAGCTGGCCTGGACCACAAAAATTTCCAGCCAATCTACAAAATCATGGAAAACAATAAATGTTATTTTAAGCCACTGAATTTGGGGTAATTTGTTACGGAGCTAAAGCTGATTCCTGAATAATGCTGGCTTTTCTCAAAAAGTCTTTTATGGTTGTTTCATTGAAACCTAAAATAACAAATTAGGATAATTTCTGAAAGTTATTAATGTAAGTCAATTTTCAATAATAAGTAATGAATTTTCCCTATGAGCAAAATTTCATGGAAAATGAGTTATATACATATGCAGAGGTTTTGTTTTTCTTTTTGCTGTAGGGTATGTGCACTCATCAGACACACACAGACACATACACACACACACACACACACACACACACACACACACATACACGGGGGGGGGGGAGGTAGGGGGGGTGGTGGGTGGGTGTTAATGAGAAATCGCCTCCCCAGAGCGGCTGGCCACACTACAATTCCTTCTCTTCTCTTCCCCTCTTAGGAGTTCTGGGCATGCACACACATCTGCGTGGCGTGATTTTCAAGCTGCTAGGTCGGGACTCAAACTGCAGTTAGCCATGTGGCATCCAGCCACATTAACCTCTATGTCACTTGCTGGCCCCAAAGTTTCAATTGACAAACACTGTATTATCAGCACTTATCAAATATTTAAATGATTTTTCTATACTAAACACTAAGGTATGTCTCTTATATACAAATATAAATGTAATATATTACTTAACATAAATGAACCTAAATTTTCCAAGTGAAATAAGCATCTAAACAGATAAATTATTTTTTAAATAAATGAATAGGAAAAGAACTAAATAATTTCAATTTGGGCTAGCAGATGGTGTAGTGGTTAAGGTACTAGACTCCCTCATGGCCAACTGCAGTTCAAGTCCTGGGCGCAGCAGCTTGAAACTCACATTGGGCACACAAGCATGCATGCCCATAATCCCAAGAGGAGAATGGAGAAGGAACTGTGGTATGGCCCTTCTCTATGGGATGTGATTTCTCATTTTCTGTCTCTGTCTCTTTCTGTCTTTCCAGCAAGTTAATGCACCCCACAGCAAAAAATATCTCAAAAATGTTTAAAGAAATTAATTCAGTATTAATCTCCAAATGGTAAAATTCTGATAATTTTTACAGCCATGTGGGAGTCCAGTGCCTTTAATCACCATGCCACCTGCCAGCCCCTATTTTTAAATTCATGATGGTAAGTAAGAGAGAAAGAAAATTACCCCCTAAAAGGATCTGGTCATCTCATGATCTACTTCAGCCTGATTAGGATTATGTATTTTATAATCTGCTTTTTTAAATTTGGTATAATATCAATATCTCTTAATGTCATTAAGTATTCTGCCATAAAATTATTTTCAAGGATGTATAATATTCCATTACATGAATATGCTGTATTTTACTTATAGAATCATTATGTTTTGATGGATAATGATTTTTTTTAATAACAGAGGGCACATGTATGAGAGAGAGACAGAGAGACAGAGAGATTCCCCCCAATGAGACCAGATCACACTTCAATCTTTTTCCCCCCAATTCTCCATCCTGTTAATATCCTGGGCATGTCTGGCATGTCTGGCATGCTTTCCAAGTTACTGATATGGGAGTTGAATCCTAGCTGTTCATGATGGGATCTGGCTTCCTCCACACAGTGCTTAACCGCTTGTTACTGGGCTGGCCTGCAGGTTTCCTCAGTACTGTTGTTACAATGTGCCTGTGCCACCAAATCCATGTGCACATACATGATCATTTACCTGGGACAGATTTACAAAGTGGAGTTACTGAGTTGAAGTGGTGAGTACTTTTAAGACTTCTATAGCCATTGTGAAATGATCTTTGTGTCCATACCCATTTCATTAAACCTTAATTAACAATGATTGCAGCAACAAAACATATATGTGCATATATGTGTGTGTGTGTATACATAAATATATATGTGTACCAAATATACACCTATATAGTATACATTTGAAATTTTTTATACTAATTCGTTAAATAAAAATCATGGTTAAGCTGCATTTCTTTGCTTACTAGTGACTTTAAACATTTCATATACTGGTTAGCTGAATTTATATATTTTGTGAACCACTTGCTAGTGTATTTTACCCAGTTTTCTTTGGAGTTTTTGTCTCTTTACCATTGATTTGTTAGTGTTCTTTGAAAGTTAAGGATATGACTCTTTAAATCACATACATTAAAAATACTTTCACAAATTATTCTTAATTTTAACAGATAATTTATAATGCAACTTAGTTTTTAAATGGAAATATTAACAATGTTATGTTAGGAACATATAAGATAAATTATTTCCACATAGTATTTTCACAAGGGTTTTTGTTATTGTTTTTTTAAGTTTGTTATCGGGTGCCTGCATTTACCAGAGTGACAGGGAGAGATGGAGAGAGGGAAAGTGAGAAATCACCTCCTGGAGGGATGGTCACGCTGCAATACCTTCTCCTCCATTCTCCTCTTGGACACGTGCCTGGCACACTCTTTTCAAGACACCAGGTTTGCAACTCAAACCGTACAATTGGCCATGTGGGATCCAACTGCCTTAACTTCCATGTTACCTACTTGCCCTCCACAAGAGTTTTTTTAAATATTACATTATGATAGGAAAAAAGAGACATATTGGAAAACATCAAACATACTCTGGAACTCAACCTACTTTTTCCAGACTCTACTCCTGTCATTTCCTCAGATACTTTCTCTTCATCATCCTTTACAACTCAGCGCTAAGTCCTTCAGATCAGTTTCATTTGTTTGTTTATTTAAATTAATACATTTGGGGGCCAGCCAGTGATGTGGTGGTGAAGATGGCTGGATTCCACATGGTCAACGGTGCAGTATAAATCCTGACCCTGTGGCTTGAGAAACACATGGGTCTATGTGCACATGTGCCCACATTCCCAAAAGAAGGGAGAGATGGAGGAGAGGGGATCACAGTGTGTCCATTCCCCATGGAAGATGCTTTCCTGCTTTCACGTTCTCTCTGTCTCAGGTGAGCAAATGCACTCTCTGGCAAATTTTTGAAAAATAGCTTTTATTTCTTTTAGCAGTTTTAGATTTGCAGAAAGAGATGAGTTCATTCATACCCTCTCTCCCCTCTGCCTCTTGGCTTGGAAAGCTTGGGATAAACCTGACTGCTTTCACTTTGCTTGCTACATTACCTTGCATAATGTACTTAATTTCTATCGATCAGGATATCTATGCTGCAGGGTTATTGTGAGAATTAAATATTGTAATATGTATAAAGGGTTGAGTACGGTAAACACTCAACAAACACTAACAAAATTAGTAGTAAGAGGGGCAAGTGAATAGAATTCTTGCTAATAATAGAGGCTAGTTTTAATGCAAAGGTCCTGCGGTAAGATCACATGTTAAGTTCACAGAACTGAGGTAAAAACATTAGGACCAGAGCAGAGATTTCATGAGGGAGAATGGGGGGAGGGAGTTAGTAAGCTGATACTGACATAAAAAATACTATTATACACAGAAACTCCAAGAAATTACGGGAAAATGAAATTAAAGTACAAGTTGTTTTGGGTGCAAAAAAAAATCTAAGTCTATGTATAGTTTTTTCATAGTACACATTTTCTATGAGCATTTTGAATACCACTCATACTAAAGATTTAGATTTTATTCTATAGTTTAAGGGTAGCCTTTGAAAAATTCTGAGTGCAAGGTAATCCTCTAATTGAATTATAAAAGGTATGTTTTATTTTCTCAGGGATAGATTCATAATGACATCTTCCTTTATCATGGATACTTTAAAGGATCTGCTACTTCCCTAAGAGTTATTTTATCATTCCTTGAAGGTCAATATATTTTATGTGGGCATATCTATCTGTTTATTAGTGAAAATACTAGAAAAATTGGATTTGAGATCTCTACATGAAACCCTTAAAAATATCTTTTCCTTATATAGAATATTATCTATTTTCATGTGTAACCAGGGTCAAATGCTATAGATTTAGATTCATAGCATAAACAAGAGGATAACAAGGACAAAAGTGAGAAATGATAGCCTGAATGGATAAACTATAAAAATTATGTTTTAGATAAAGCTTAACTGTGGTCATACTTTTGTTTAATTTGGGTTAACTTCTAATTTGTAAAATAACTATAACAAAAGATTTGGGGTGGCTAGCTAAATAGTCAATATAACTTCATGCTTTGCAATCAGTTATAAAAATTACAGAATGAACAGACTATGCTTCAGTTCTCTGACTGACATCTAACTCAGTCATGGCATATGCACAACTGTGGCATTACAATCTATATAACTTAACTGTCTTGATTACGTACAATAGTCAAAAGAAAACATGTAATGTTAAATAGCAATACCCTAACCTACTCCTGACGTATTGCTCAAAATCACTTTAATGCTATACAGATTGTTCACTATTAAAAAAATTGCAAAATCCCTCCCAGTTAGTTTTCATTATTATCAAACTGCTATTTGATAATTGTTAAAACACTGAAGACCAGAAACAAAGAACTACAGTTGTCCTAGCCCACACATTTGAGCCTATCTCAGCGTTCACTGATCTTTTATCTCTCCTGTACATCATTTTAAAGTAACCACAGTGATCAATGTCTAAGTACCTAAATACGGATTTTCATGTTTGAGGGAAGACTTAGGTTTTCTTTTAGACTTCATTCATTTTGTAAAAAAAGATTGTATCATTTCTAGGTCTTTTTATTCTTCCTTTACATAAAGTTACAATAGAAATACAAGGATAAAGGAAAGAGGGTATCTTGCCTTAAAAAGGTGCTGACAATGGAAAGATTTGAAGATCTGATCGTATGATAGTAGGGAAGACAAGTGTAGATTCCAGAGACTGTACAGGAGCGGAGTAGATGGCAGAGGGTAGGTGGGAGGGGCAAAGGAAAAAACAAACAAAAGAATGTAAAATTATCTTTTGAAAATGATGTATAAGGTAATATCCTTGATTCAACTGTCATGCACTACATGCATTCTTTGAAAAATCATATTGTGTACTATAGAGATGTACAATGATGAAATATAAATTAAAAAAAAAATGAAAACCAATATCTTGACCTCCATGCTCAGACTTTTCTGGCAATAATTTACCCTGGGTTCTGATATCACAATAAAGTCCACCATTTCTAATAGTCTCAGCCATCTGTTCCAGCCTAAATTCCCAAATAGCCCTTCTCTCAATGTTAGATATGTGTGCATGTGCAATTTCTTCCTCACCACAATCCTCACTCTTCACCAAAGAGACACATTTCGCAAAGTCCCTGTTACTGCTTGAGAGCCAGCTCAAGTGTCTCCTGTTCTATTACACCTTCACAGGAGATCTCCACTTTCTCACCATGTCATAACAGCGTGTTAAAGTATTTTTGTCCCTTATCAAGCTAAGCATGTTTATCTTTATCATCGTAATACCTGAGAAAATGTGGGTGCAAGGGAGGTGATTAGTAAATACGGCTTGTTTATTTATGCCTTGCCTTCTTTCAAAAAGAACCGAGTATTCTCATAATGATGCATATAGTGCAATAAGAGTTTTTAAAAAGCGAAGGAAAAATGTTTAATTTAACAGATTGACTAATTACAGATCTCAAAAAAAATTTGTGTTCAGGAATTTGGGAGTGGTATGTTATACCAATTTTAGACTCAAGAAAAATTAAGATTTAAGAAAAAAGCCTTCTTTGAAATTTTAAGCCTACATATGCTATGTAAAACATAAAAAGGCTTATTTAGAGTTAAAAAATCACTAAAGAAATAAGTCTTTTGATAACTGTAGATGTTTGTTCTATGCTAGAACCACCAGTCTCAATTTTTGCCGTTGTGACTATGCAGTTGAATCATATGTCTAGTAACACCTAAAACAATTTTCTACACTCATGAACAAAGTCATTGGTCAATGCGAAGGCACAAATAATTTCCTAAGAGATAACTTAAAACAGAAAAAAGCAATAAAGGGCAAATGACTACAAAGGAAAAAAAATTGATAACACAATTTGCATAGAAAAAAATCAGTCTCAGAGAGGCTACCACAATTGAATACAAAATGAAGCACTAAGTTCCCTGGTAGCCAGGGAAAACAAAGAAAAACATAGGTTGGGGTGTGAAAATCCTATAAAATAATTAAAGAAAGTGCATGCTAATCAAAATAAACACTTTCAGAGCTCTGAGAAGGATTCATCTCTTCATAATGTTGGTGATACTTTCCTTAGAAGCAATAATGACTTCAGAGATGCTCTTCCTTTGCCCATTTCTTATGTTGGTTTGATTTCTCCTTCAGTTTCACTCCATGATCTCTCAATCTTCCATATTTTTTAAGTTTATATATTTATGCTATGATTGAAAGAGATACAAGATACAAATGCACACATACATACTGGCCTCAGCTAAATATCCCTTCTCATGCCATCATACAGCTCGAGCAGCTCTCTGTCCTAAGATTTACAGATGCTCTATGGAGATGAATAAGGGGAAATCGACCATGGCTTATGGCATTAATTCTTGTCATGTTCTTCATAGTAGACCTTAGGTTCTTTGGCTCTGCAATGGATAGATTGGGATGGGGTCCATAAAGATCCCTTCTAGTTCAATTATTATGCAATGATTGATGGCTTACTAGTGTGTTAAAAGAGTTGAGATTATTGAAGTAGCAGTAAGGAAACTAACAGGGAAATAATAACACCAAGACAAAAGAAGAATCCCACATGGTTGACAGTGTGGTTCAAGTCATGGACCCAGCTGCTTGAGAAATAAACATGTACATGCAAGCCCCAAATCCCCAAATGAGGGAGAGATGGAAAAGATTGTAGCGTGACCATCTCCCATAGGGGGTAATTCTTACTTTCTTCTTTTGTGTCTATCTTGTTCTGGCTAGCATACACGTCCACTGTCAAAAAAAAAAAAAAAAAAAGGACATTAATCCTGACTTATCTCACCTAAGGACATATTAAGATTTTGCATGCTGTAATTATTAAATTAGCTCATTATTTAAAGTGCCTAGCACAGTGCTTATCAGTTCTTTATTCCTTTCTTATTCTCTGCCTGGTAGGATTGACCAAAAGATAAAGAAGTAGATAAGGGATCACATAAAAAGCACAAAGAATCCCTACTAAATAGGAGGGAAGACATTAGGAAAAGTAGAGATTTGGGCTGGCCCCATAGCCTAATGGTTATGGAAGCCAGATCCCACATGGCCAAATGTGGTTCAGCTGATGTCCTTGATAGCTTTAAGAACGTGCTAGGTAGGGCCAGCAGGTGCACGAGGTGCTGGACTCTTACATGGCTGACCACGGTTTGAGTCCTGGACCTGGTGGCTTGCTTTCTTACTTTCCCGCTCTCTCTCTGTTTGGTTATATTAAAAAATAATAATAATAAAATAAAGTTGTAAAAAAACAAATATGCTAGACGTGTGCATGTGTGTGTTCATGCACATGTGCATGCACATACACATCCTCCAAATCCCAACAAGATGGAAAAATAGAGGAGAAAGGATTGTGGCATAATCGCACGCTATTAAGGCTGTCTTTTTCCTCTCTCTCTCTTTCCAGTGAATGTATGCACCCTCTGGCAATTAAAAAAGTAAAGATTAAACATATATAAAATGTATTATTTATTAATGATAACATCTTACATTTTTACAGTACTCTATATCAAAATATTTTTGTTATAATCATGAAATATATCTATATATATTCTTTAATTGTCAATACCTTCAATTATTATATCTCCTAAAAAATACTCCATTGGCCTGTCAAAAGACAAGTGGATGGATCATATTTTATAAGGATAATTTCTAACACTGCCATGGGAATAAACTAATATGCTAGGTTAAACAACTTTCAGAATGAGAGTTAGTAATAGAAAGTGAAAGGAAATAGCAAACTATCAATATTTTCTACTTTGCGGAAAACACAAAAATAGTCAAACTATTTCCAAGTTTTAATTTAACTTTAAATTAGAGTAAATATAAAATAAACTATTGTTAATTAATTGAATCTATTTTGTAGTAGCAAACTTCCTAATTTAGATGCACTTAAAATTTTTAGATTAAAAATTTTACACTATTTTTTCAGCTTTTTTTCTTTATAAATATATATGTGCGGAAGATGGCATGGTGGTTAAAGGCACTGGACTCCCACATGGCTGACCGTGGTTTGAGTTCCAGATCTGGAGGCTTGCTTTCTCACTTTCCACCTCTCTCTCTGTCTCTCTCTCTCGTGCGTGTTCTGTCCCTCTCTGGTGAAATTTAAATAAACAAATAAATAAAATAAAGTTAAAAATAAAATAGTTCTTTAAAATAAATTAATTAATAAATATATATTTGCAGCAGGTATGAATATTTTATGCACATGAAATGACAAAAATAACTTAAATCCTATCGTCAAGTCTAGTCCAGTTGATAAAAACACATGGCAAAATAGAGGAAAATCCAAGTCTTTTAAAACACAATTACAGGACCAGCAGCTGGCATAATGGCTATGTCACTGGACACCCATGTAGTCGACCACGGTTCGAGTCCCGGACCCGGTGGCTTAAACTCGCACCAGGCACATGTGTGCGCATGCCCAAGATCCTGAGAGGAGAATGGAAGAGAAGGGATTGCGGCATGGCCATCACCCTTGGGGGGTGATTTCTCGCTTTCTGTCTCTCTGTCTCTCTTTTCCTGGCAAGTGCACACACCTTACAGCGAAAACCTCTCCAAATAAATAAATAAATAAATAATTATAAATAAAAATAAAAATAAACACAATTACAAAAAAGAAATTAAGATATTTTCAATTGGTTTTGGATAACTTATTTTTAGGAAAATTAAAGGAATATTTGTTTAGGTTTAAATTGTTCTCTCTGACTGAGATTTATTTCGTAATATAGCAATGGTTAATTTACTTGACATTTATAATCTTAAAACATTATTTTCTAGACATTTCATTAAAGTACATGTAAATTATACTGAAAGAAACAGGAAGTTGACTGTAATTTTAAATGCAGTTTATTAGCAGAAGATATCAAAAAATGAGAATATCTATTTATAGCTAGCAAAGAGAAGTTAAACAGAACACAAATACATTTATCTTTAATGCTGAACATCATAGTCTGATTTTAAATGTAAAAATACAGTGTAATAAACTTTAAAAAATATATAGCTAAGATTTGACATTCATTTTTAACTTTCTAATCCCTTAAATCATAACATAATCTTATTCACAGATAAAATAACAAAAATACAAACATATTTCACCTTATCCCTCTCTTCACATTTTTAACACAGAATACAAAGAAAATGGAATCTGCTTTAGGTGAGTCTTGTGAGGAAATGCTTGAGCACCTCTGGGCTCCCACTGGCTATTGTGATGAACGTTATTCATCTGATCAGTCAAAATTGGGCTGACATGGAGTCACGTGTTACTAGTAGACAGGGAAGACTTGATCATGTGTATGCGTACTATGCCACCTTGGTGCCTTTTCCACTTCCTGGATTTATATTGTGGGTATGATAAGAAAGCCAGGGTCTGTGTCTTTTTCTCACCTGTAGAAGAAGTCTTGTCTTTTTCTCACTGTTTTCAGCCATCGTAGGGCTATATATTTTTAAACCTTGATTGTATTCTAGATTAAAATTTTGCTTTTTATTTCATTTCCTAAATTAGATCAGTTATTTATAGATGTTATAACATTTTAAAAACCATAAACATTAAAATATACTAATATATTTTGCTTTATAATTTATAAACAGTAAATCTCTGTGTAGTAATTCAATATTTAAAAAACGTAATTTATTATACTAGAAGATATCACATATTTCACAAAAGAGCAGATCTATATTTTTCCCCAGAACTTTAATGTTATCCGTGTGTCATAAAATTACTATACGATACTAAATTATAAAAAAGTAAAATCCCACCTCATTTGTAAACAAATATGCACTGTACTTTTGAAAACTGAAAGTGTAGTTACCAAAAATAATTCTATTACTACTTACTTTGACTACTTCAAAAAATAGAAAAGTGATTTTTTCCTCTTTATGAGCCCCTTGAAATCAGAAATGATACCTTTCTCATTTTTTATCTCTAATGCCAGTCACTATGCCTGTTACTTATTAAATGGTTTCTCTATAAATGGATGAAGAACTAGGATAGATGGAATGGATAGATGGGATGGATGGGTGAACAGCATAGAGGGGCAGATGGATAGGGTGATGGAATGGATAAGCAGAAAAATAAAACCAATGTAAGCTAGTGTCGAATAAGTAGGATAGACAGATCAATTCAATGGATGGATAGAATGAATTAATGGGATGAATGGATAGCTGAATATTTTAAAAACCTTTAGGATCTAATGAGTCAAGATACATAAACACTACAATGTGTCAGTTAATTCAATACACATTTATTATTCACTTTTAGATGCCTAATGTGTAAAACATAATTAGCTTACAGTGATTTAGGGAACACAGGAAGATAAAATAAAAGTAAAAATACAGTAAGTACTAGAACAGACGTAAGCATCAAGTTCTACAGGAACAACAGAAGACTAGACAAGGCTTTTAAAAACATAGTGATGGATCTATCTTAGCAAAGATGACTTCTTTTTTAGAGAGAGAGAGAGAGAGAGATTTTTACTATAGGGCATGTGTGCTCACTTGAGACAGAGAGAAAGTGAGAAATCACCCCCCAGGGTCGATGGTCATGCTGCAATCTCTTCTCCTTCAGTCTCCTCCTAGCATTTTGGGCATTCATGCACTTGCACCTGGTGTGAGTTTCAAGACACTAGATCCAGGACTTGCACCACAGTGGGAGCCCAGTATCTTAACCACTATGCCATCTGCTGACCCCGTGAAGATGACTTTTAACAGACTGACCAGAGACCAATTACATGAGGCCACTGCAGTGGCTCTTTGGGAAGAGCCCACTAGGTGAACAAAAGTGGTAGAGAAAGGAGAATTCCAAGATAAAACACTATGTATCAAGGTACAGAGATATAAAACTGCAAACTGTGGCCAAGAAATTGCAAGTAGTTCGGTATGGCCTGAATTTATAATAAAAGAACTCATTAAGTTATTTATTTTGATGCTATTGCTTCATTTATTTCTTAGGGTTTAATATTAATACAACGTGGTCTCAATTCTTGCTACACAACTTGACTGTTTTATCTTTTCTTCTTCAGCTTTATCTTGACATCTTTTTTAAAAGTTTATTTATTTATTTCTTCCATGAGAGAGAAAGAAACAGAGACACAGCATAGAGAAAGAGAATCAGAGAGAGAGATACCCCCAATAGGGTACTCACACTGAAACATATAGCCAACCTCAGCTAGCCCTTATAATAGGTGTAGACCAGAATGTCGAGGAAGATCGCAGGGTATGAACCGCAGACCTTACCATGTTGGTCCAGTAGTGTTATAGTCGTGCCACTATCTGGCCTCTATCTTGACTTCTGAATGTGTAGACTCCTTCTACTATTAATAGCCATATCCTGCTTACAGTTAAGGACAAAAAAACCTTGATAAAAAGCTAAGAACCAATACGATTACAGTTAGAATATTAGAAGGAAGTGGATAGTGTTGTAGAATCACTTGCAGAGTTCAGTATTTTCCTAAGATTTTATATTGCATTGAATTAACTCAAGATATTTTATATAAACAATAGGATATCAAATAATGCCTAGGAAATAAGAAGAAATTGCAGTAATAGTAATAGTATATACTAGTTGCTAAACAATGTCTTATTTAATCTTTACAATTCTATGAGATAGATACTATTAGCATTTTATAAGAAGAAACGAAACCCTAGGTTGAAAAGCTTTTGCACACTCACACACATAATTGTTAGAATCAAGACTCAAATCTACGTCTACCTGATCTTAATTCTCCTAAAAACAATTTATTTCTTAAATTCAGAGGCTTGGATAATCATGGGAAAAAGGATGGAATGACAAGAACCATGATGGATTAGGGCAAGTACTAAAAAAAAGTCTCATTATTAGGAACAATTTAGACTTGAATTTGACAAAGAAGGATACAATATTGTATTACATAGGATAGATTATGAAAATAAAATCAATAGCAAGGAATTTTATATAAGCTATTCTTCTTGATGTCAGTGGAATTAATGATGAAAAACAGGCTCAGTCACAGTGGAAAGAAATAGGTTGATATTTGGGAACAATTGTTCTTTATATTTAAAACAACTACCATTTTTAAAGGAAACCGTACAATGGTAAAAATACTACATTACATGAATTGAAGTTTTTGTTGTTATTTTTTCTAATATTCCTTTAACATACATTAAAATGTACTAAATTTTTTGTTTTAATTTTTCCCATATTTGAGTCAGAATGTTTAAAGGGGGAAATGTGCATTCCAGGGACCAGTGGGGGGGGGGTAGGGGAAATGAGAGATCCCAAAGGAAGTAAAACATAGGTAAAAGAGTCCAGAAAAATAAAAAGAAAGAAAGAAAGAAAGAAAGAAAGAAAGAAAGAAAGAAAGAAAGGGAGAGAGAGAGAGAGAGAAAGGAAGGAAGGAAGGAAGGAAGGAAGGAAGGAAGGAAGGAAGGAAGGAAGGAAGGAAGGAAGGAAGGAAGAGAGAGAGAGAGAGAGAGAAAGAAAAAGAACTGCTAAAGTCTTTAATCTCCATGAATAAGTGACAGGGAAGTAAGTAGTGAAACTGTGTCTCCTTCTACTAATTAAAGAGGTTTGAAAGAGAGAATATGAAAAGGTATAAATTTGCCTGTCGGGACCAGCAGTTAGCGTATGCTATGTCGCTGGACTCCCACGTAGTCGACCGTGTTTCGTGTCCTGGACCTGGTGGCTTAAAACTCTACATAATCAAACTCCAGAGATGAATAGCTTTCTTACACATTACTAATAATATGTTGTTTAATAAATTCTTTCCCTTTTTTTAGAGATTTCTTTGCTATAGGGTACATGTGCTTGCTGGAGACACAGCGAGAGAAAGTGAGATATCACCCCTCCCAGGGGGCATGGTCATGCCACAATCCCTTCTCCATTCTCCTTTCAGGATTTTGGGCATGCAAGCCCATGCACCTGGTGTGAGTTTCAAGTCACTGGGTCTAGGATTCAAACTGCTGTGGGTCGTGTGGAAGTCCACCACTTGATGGACCCATAAATTCTTTTTAATTCATTCTTGAGGTCTCTATCTGGAGAGTGGCTATAAATCCTCGCCCTGCCCTGAACAGAGCTCCAGAGGAAGCGTTTGTGGGTGTTTACAGTGCCTTTCACAGGTTACTTTCTCTGGGCAGGTGGCCTAAATGTTCAATCCATGACTATGTGTCCCTCTCACAGGAAACTCATTTATACTTTTGGCTCTTGTCTGATCTGAGTCAACTTTATTCTTACTAAGATAACCACTCCCCAAGAGAGTCCTAACCAGGAAAGAAGTTAGTCATGTCAATTAGATGAGACAAAGGAGCAGCATAACCAAACATATGGAATAACAGAAGTGGTTTTGTTATTTAGACATCTCAGAGAGAGTGGTATGGCACATTTTACAGATCCAATGGGAAGGAGACAGTCATTCAGGATGGCAGGAGCCATCCAGCAACTATGTACTGAACCAGCAGGTGGGGAGCAAGAGAAAGAGAAAAGGACCTATGGGACTGAGGCCTTTCCTGGGGTCTGGCACTTTACCCAAACATGTTTCTAATGAGCAAATCTAATCAGTAGAAAGAAAGTTGGCACAAATTCCTTAGGGTTGCAATGTGACTAAGAGGTGGCCACTCTGGTATATCTGTTCAGATCATGTGGGGTGTAGAAGTTAGTGGAATTACTCAAGTAGGTTGTATCTAGTTGTACCACAGGAAGGAGGTCACTAAAAGGCAGTGTTACAAGGCAGATATCTGGATTGATCATGTTGAAGAACTGGGAGGTAAAGAATTGGAAACTAGTCAAGGATGACTAAACCCTGCTTTTGGTATGAGAAAGTTCAACTTATATTTAAAATGGATGCCAAGGTAATGTACAATTATAGTAATTCACTATGAGTGTTTTAAAAATAGTATGAATTGGGGCCAGCAGTTAGCGTAATGGTTATGTCACTGGACTCCCACGTAGTCAACCGCAGTTCGAGTCCCAGACCTGGTGGCTTAAACTCACACCAGGCGCATGTGCCTGCGTGCCCAAGATCCTAAGAGAAGAATGGAGGAGAAGGGATTGTGGCATGGCCATCCCCCCTGGGGGGTGATTTCTCACTTTCGGTCTCTCTATCTCTCTCTGTCTGACAAGCGCACGCACCCTATAGCAAAAACCTCTCCAAAAAAAAAAAAAAGTATGAATTAAATATCTCAGTCATGGAAGCAATACGAACTGTAAAATATTGAGGAGTAAATGAGACAAGAAGTTTACAAAACCTATGTGAAAAGTTAGAACTTATACAAACACACAAAACACTGAACTTAATAAAGACATAACATGTTCCTGGATAAGAAGACTCAATATTATACATCAAAGCAATTCTGATTCAAATATCCTCAGGATTTTTTAAATATATCTTGATTAGCTTCTTCCAAAGTTTTCATTGAATAAAATAATGTATGTAAACATTAAGTTTTGGGTAGCTCCATAGCTCAGTAAATAAGGGAGTCAGATCTCACATGGCTGACCACAGTTCAAATTCCAGCACCAGACACTTGGTAAACATGCCAGTCACGTGTGCATACATGCCCCAAATTCTGTAGCTACAGAGGAATGGAGGAAAAAAGATTACAGCATGGCTACACCCTGTTAGGGGGTGCTTTCTCTCTCTCTCTTTCTGGTGGGTACATACAGCCTCTAGTAATATAAAAAAAGGAAAAAAGTATTACATTTTAAAAAGTATAATAATAAAGGTGGGCATTTATTCTACTGAAAATCAAAACATAATAAACAACTAAAATAAAGAGCAAGATATTGATTAGCCTAGAAAGACATAAATCAAGGAAAATAATAGTTTAAGGGGACAAATGTGAAGTACATTTGTATAATTCTAGGTAATTCCTCAGCAGAATTGGACCTCAGTTGTATAGAGCAGCAACCCATTTATTCACACAGTTTTAATTGGCTTTCTTCCCTTTCCATTTATTAATTCGCTCTTATTTGATTTTCTTCCCTTTCGCATCTCCTTTTATCCACTCCTTCTCTTGTTCTTCCTATACTTACTTCCTAATTATAATACTCATACTTGGGCCAGGAAGTGGCATAGTGGTTAAGGCACTGGAATTCCATGTGGCTGATCACTATTTGAGTCCCAGACTGGCAACTTGAAACTCATGCCGGGTGCATGTGCATGCGTGCCCAAAATCTGGACAGAAGAATGGAGGAGAAGGGATTGCAGTGTGGCCATCCCACTGGGGGGTGAGTTGTTACTTTCTGTCTGTCTCTTCAGTGAATGCACATGCCTTATAGCAAAAATCTCAAAAAAAAAAAAAAAAAGAAAGAAAAAACCTCATACTCAACTGATTTTCTTAGTCTGCTTTTGAGAGAATCAAAAGTAAGATAAAAGGTATTTAAGTTTTTCCTTTACATGCTTCTGTGTAATATTAATTTTTCACAATGACATACATATGTAGGGCTTATGCCATTCAAAAATATAATTAAAATTATTATTCTGACCAAGTCAGACCAGTGACTTTGAAATATTGTTTTAGAGTTTTATAAATGATAATTGATATCTTCATGAACTTTCAAGTATCTCAAAATTTATATTTAGAGTCCTTAAAAACATTTCCAGCTTATTCTGATTTTATTCTTTCACATTCTTTCACAGAGACTAATAATGTGGAATCATAGAAAAAGATCCCTAAAATGGACTTTTACAAGTTTATAAATTTATAAAAATCTGTCATTTAAAAATCTGCTCTCAAAAAAAAAAAAAACCACTTAATGAAATTTATCTTTCCCCTACCTGAAAGTGATTTAAGGTCCATAAATTATAATACTGTAACAAAAGGACATTTAGAAACATTATCTCTGAATAACATGTAAGTGTTAACTACCAAACATAATATGGGAAAGCATGCAGAGCTGAATAGATCATTAATGGAATGAGAGAAGGCTCAGCAACTGAGTTCAGGAAATGCCATTTATTTCTACCTTAAACCAAGACCTGCTCTTCAAACAGGAAGCAGGAAGCTGAGTATCTAGGGAACATAAGCTGAAAGAGAAAGAGGTGGTCTAGGAGGGATATGCTACTATGCAAAACAGTTGGAATTAGAAATCAGTCAAGGTGTTCCATGGGCAATAGAAAAAAAAAACATTTGGGGGACTAATACAATCCACATGCACGGCCATTGCTTGAATAAACCACACAAGCCCCAGTAGGTCAGTGAACGCATAAGATAGTAGAAAAGGAATATTGATTAAATGATACACAACATAACCTCAAAATAAGGGAATTAGGAGCAAGACAGAGGAAGATCTTTCAGTAAACACCCATATAAAAATCAGAAACTGACAATAGATTTTTACAAAATGACCACAGTAGAAGGGAAAAAAAAGGAGGAAAAGGATAAAGAGAATAAGGAGCCTAAAATGAGCTGTGGCAGGCATTCTCTATAACTAAGAATTATTCACAGACCGGCAGATGGTGTAATGGATACATTGCGGGACTCCCACATACTTGCCTGCATTTCGAGTCTCAGACCCAGCTACTTAAAACTCATGCTGAGTGTGTGTGTATGTGTGTGTGTTTATGCCCAAAATCCTGAGAGGAGGATGGAGGAGAGGGGTTGAGACATGGCCATCCCTTTGTGTGTGGCGGGGGGAGGAAGGAGTTGGTGGTGATCTCTCACTTTGTCTTTCTGGCACATGCACCCTATAGCAAAAAATTTCTCTCTAAAAAAAAGAAAAAATATTCAGCCTAAACCTGTTCGGTAGTCAAAAGGAATAAATGTAGCCAGAACAATGTGAAATCATAAATATACAGTAATCAATGTTTTCATATTCTTCCAAGTTTCACTGGATAAGGAAGCAGTAATTAAAACCAGAACCACACAGTGCACTAGAAGTACAAATTATTCCTTCATGAATGTGATTTCTGTTGTTCTCAATCTATCTTCATAATGTTCCAAATCAAAATTGTCTTTTGGTCACTAGTGATGGGTATTTAAAAGACCAGAAATCAATAGATAAATTGTAGTCGAGATTCTAGTACTCAGGACACCAGATACACATACTCGGTAAGAAACATACAACATGGAAAGGGAATTTAGACCACATGCGAAGAAAAGGAAGGAGTTTGGAAACAGTGGGAAAGGATTCTGCATCTACCTGCTCACTTAACAGTATCATATGCCTATTAGTACAGAGTAGTAAGTGAAGGATCCTTTCTCCACCAGAAAATAGAAACAAACCTTCAATTCTGTTGATGTATATACTTAAAGTAAAATAATTTTGAAAATGGGTGAAAGCTTAGCATAATATATTCTGGCACCTTTCAAGAGACCTCTTGAAAAATCATAATCAGCAGCTTCAAGGTCAGAGCAAGATGACATACAGCCCAAAAGAAAGATTTTGGAGACTAGCTAGTTTCTTAATTATCTATTTGCTGCGTAACAAACTTACTAGTTAAAAACAACTATTTTATTTGCTCATAATTCTATGGGTCAGAAATTCTTGAATGTTGAACGGTTCATCTGCTTATGTCATGTAGGGTCACTCACGCAGATCCTATTATCTGGAGGTCACTAGGAATGAATGGTCCGAGATGGTTTTACTAAAAGTTCAGGTATTTCTGAGGGCATTGGCCTGTTGTCTGTCTCTACCTGGTCTCTCAAGGACTAGGGTGTCTTCATGCAGTGAAGGCAGTATTCCATGAGGACAACAAAATTTTCAAGGCTTTCTGATGCCTAGGCGCTAAAGTCCTACAAGTTTACTTCCACTGTATTCTATTAGTAAAACAAATCACAAGGCCAGCACAGATACGAGGGAATGGTGGAAGTATTTCCCTTCTTGATGAGAGCAGTAGAAAGGTCACCGTTGCAAAGAAACACTTGTACACAAGTGGGAGGAACTGTTGTAACTAATCTCCCACAGCTGGGGAAACGCCTTTCGCCTTTAGGAGCTGGGACAGAAGCTGAAAGGCTACACAAGACCTCCATAGAAGAGGCCACCCAGTATATTTAGAGTGGGATCTGAGAAGCAGACTGGACCACTGAGTGCTTAAATACTAAAAGAGTTAGAGGAAAACCTTACCAGGACAAATGCAAACTCTTTTCATTCATCAAAACATTGCCAATTCCTAAAGAATTTAGTACTTACTAGAAAATATGACATCCATATTTAGCAATCAGATCACTCCCCAAATATTTACTGTTTTCCTGCAGCGCTTTTCTGCCCAGATAGCTGACCTCTTTAATTACCTGAAAATCAGCTCTTATTTAGCTTTTTCAAGGAAATCTTCCTGACCACTCTAATTGAGATTAACCTCCCCCATTTCACTATCACATTTTCTTAATAGCAATGTTTCGCTCCAAAATGACTTCAGTTATTTGTATACTTGTCTATTATTTGCTTCTCTCATTTAGAATGTAATTTCCATGTGATTTGAGATACTATTCATTTGTTTAGCATAGTAATTATCAGCTAGTGACTGACTCTTGAAAAAATACTAAGGTGAAGACAAGATTCTGATAATTACTTCTCTAATATCCCAAGTTTGCTCAAGTCTTAATCTCTGCTATAAATCACAAAGTAGATTGACACCATCTCATCATCCCTTGGCTAAGAGCTTACTAAGCTTCTCCTGTACAAACATGCCTGCTTGGAATTTATTAATTATAGATTTCAGTCTTTGGAATGCATCTAACTCACTTCAACTTCCTTCCTTTGTAAAAGATAGAACATTGTTTATTCTGTAAATTAAATATGATTCCATTTGTAAAATGTATAGTACTGTACCTGGTATAAGGTAGGTACTCAATAAATAGTAATTACTCTTATTATTGTCTACAATTTAATTGTGAATGATTGGGTTTGCAAGTCCAATCAATATCCTACTAATTTTTGCTTTAAGTTATAACTCTAATCTCTTATTTCTGAATGTTCTCTGACCCCTTACAAGGCCCTAGAAAAAATCTAATAATTGACGTTTATAATTTTCCAGAAATTTAACACTACTAGTATTCAGAGTCTGAATAACACATAGAGTGTTAGATAAGATGTTCTTTTCACATGTTACTATTGGCTTTTTTGCCTTCTTAGCTGTCTTTTGAATTGTCTTGCTCTTCTGGCATTGTAATAATTTCTTCTACTTCTCCACAAACCCAAATCCACAAGGTGAAGACCTGAGTTTATATTGCTTATCCAGGTGATGATATCTCCACTCTTTTCCTTACAATTTCTACATTACTACAATGGGTAACTGCTCTTGGTTATGACATTTTCTGAATTATCCATGTCTCAGATATTTTATCATCTATTTTTATTATTATTATTGTAGTGATTTCTAGTCATGTGTTATAGTCACAGCATGAAATCCTTTCAGTTAGCTAAATTTTCTTTAATGTAACAGCTAAAGTATCATGAATCTGTAAAGTCTGCTGTGTTTGTTTTAGAAGGGTGTTTTCCTTAGATACAAGAATATTAGTTTACTAAACACTTTCTCATCCTCCAGGTAAAATACTTCCTGTTTATTCTTGTTGGTATGCTAGATACCATCTCATAGGTGAGGACAGCATGTAATATGTACTTACCAGCATTGAGCAGTCCCTCATGATTCCTAGAGCACCGTCTTGGACTCACTGACTCTTTTCACCACATTCGTGTCTTATAACATTTATTTATTTTTAGAGAGGTTTTTGCTATTGGGTGCATGCACTCACCAGAGATACAGAGAGAGACAGAAGCAAGAAATCATCCCCCCCTCCCCGTGGGGTATGACCATGCTGTAATACCTTCTCCATTCTCCTCTCAGGATTTTGGGCACACATGCACACACACCTAGAATGAGTTTAAAGCCTCCAGGTCTGGGACTTGAACTGCAGTTGACTATATGGGAGTCCAGCAATGTAACCATTATGCCATCTGCTGGTTTCAAGATTTTTTTTTTAACATTTCTAAACAGTTCCCTTTTCTTCTGAATTTCATCCCTATGAAGAGTCAACTAGTGAACAGTTAGGTCCTATTATGTCATAATTGACATAACTAGCTGACATAAATTGCTAGTGGCAGATTTGATATTATAACCATGTCTTCTTGACACTCCATACTGGGCTTAACAAAGCATCCTAAGGCAAAGATATAGGATTTGAGGAAAGCTCTAAGAAGAATGGGGTACAGCAGTTACCAGAGTAATTCTGATTTTTCTCTCTTGGTAATGAAAGCTAGTAAATCTGACATAGGGATTTTTAGAAATATGTAATGATTGTATACCATGATGGTCAATGAGAGATCCCTGTCAATTACATCACAGTTTAAATTAAACACTGTAGAAACTGTGTGGCTTTAATGCCTTAGTAAAAAAAAAAAAAAAAACATGGTCTGCTTTGAAAACTTTGTGGTTTATAGACTACAACATTTATTTGAAAACATTCTAAAAACACAAGAGAATAAAAAGCTGTATGACCAGCTCTTCACTGGAATTCATTCAGGTAAAATACTAAGAGGAGGGGTGGTAATCAAGTTTTCTTCCAACCCAGATATAGTACTATTTTGTATATTTTCTTATTCTTTACAAGAAAAACAATATTTTTAATGATAAGTCTTGAAAAATAAAAAGAAAACCTTGAAACTGCAGATTTATGCAAGACATTCAAAAAATATTTTAAAAGAAGCCCCATTTGTTTTTTTGAGCACTTTACTGGGTTTGGGCAGGTCAAGATGTTCCTCAAGCTGAACCTGGCACTTTAGGACATAGAAAGCTGAATTACTCTGCCACCAAAGAGTGGGAGGAATTAAAGTTTGCCTCTTAGAGGAGAACAAAGGTGAGAAGAGTTAGAAAAGCACAGGAGGTTGACATGAAGTAAAGCTTCTTAACTGAACATCAAGTCGGGTTATTTCCTATTGTGATATGATGTGACTTCAGCAGCGTCATCTCTCTCTCTCTCTCTCTCTGTATGTATATACACACACATACATACACAAACACACACACCATGATAAGAAATATGGGAAGTATAAATAGGAATAGTATATGATCTGTAAATTAACAAATGGAAGTCTATAGCCAGAAATGACTGTAATGTCACAAGTCCCTAAGATGTTCACATAAATTCTAACAAAAATTTCTGCTCGTATCTTTATTATTTCCTTTCTCCTGGAGTTTTTTGGATCTTTTTGCTGTTGCTTTTCCAATTCTCTGAGGCATGATGTTAGGTGATCCATTTGCCTTCTTTCCATGTTCCTCTTATGTGCACTAATTACTATGAATTTCCCTCTTATGACTGCTTTAGCAGTGATCCAAAGATTATGGAAACTCATGTCCTCAATGTTCACCTGTTGAAATATCCATTTTGTAAGACAAATAATAATGTGATTGAATGTATGGAAGAAAATGAAATGAAAATAAATAAATAAATAAAATGTATAAAAAATAAAATACAATAAAGATTATAAAAAAAAATTCTAACAAAAATTTTGGACATCTACAATCCACGGGATGATGATGGATTAAGCTAATCTCACCCATGTTTTTGGTGGCCTTGAAGAATCAAGGTGACATTTGAATATCAAAAGTTACATATGAACAGTCTCTGAAATACTACTGAGTTCTGAAAATAATACACCTAAGAAATTGTCAAGATAAGAGACCAGCAGTTAGTGTAATGGCTATATCACTGGACTCCCACGTAGTCAACCACGGTTGGAGTCCTGGACCCGGTGGCTTAAACTCGCTGGGGATTTCTCACTTTCTGTCTCTCTGTCTGTCTGGTGAGCACACGCACCCTATAGCAAAAAGCTCTTAAAAAGAAAAAGAAAAGGAAATTTCAAGATAGTCTTAAACTATCTTTCTTATCTTTTTGTCATTGAAAATAAATGCTGTTTCTTCTCTGCGAGAACACCAAATGGTGGATGACATTGGTACAGCGGCAGGGCCGGGAGGCCCTGAGGATCCTGGGATAGGAGGCTGCAGGCGGCTTCCATGGAGAGTTTGGCAGCGGCCCCCATGGTCATGGCCAGGGCCGGGGCCGGGGCCGGGGCCAGGGCGGGGCTGCAGCTGAAGCTCACCAAGGCAAGGCTGAGGACAAGAAGTGGATCCCCGTCACCAAGCTGGGGTCGCCTGGTCAAAGACATGAAGATCAAATCCCTCGAGGAGATCTATCTCTTCTCCCTGCCCATCAAGGTAATCATTTACTGGACTGACAGGTGGCATGGTGGTTAAGGCAACTGGACTCCCACATCGCTGACCATGGTTCAAGTTTTGGACCTGGCAGCTTGCTTTCTGACTCTCTTTCTCACCGTCTCTGCTGAACTTCCAAAAAATAAAATAACAACAACAAAATAGATTCCTGTTAGAAAATGTTTTTTTAAAGTACATCTAAGAAAGCTAGAAAATGCTAAGCATTTAGGTACACTCATGAATAACTTTTTAAGTCAAATATTAGGTTGTCAGGAAAGTCATGATGGACTTTTCTATGTTTTTTATGCAAAAAATATATCATGACTTTCCTGATGACCCAGTATTAATCTGAAAAATGCCCTGGCAATCAATCTAATTGTTCTTGGTAAATTTCTATTTCTTTTTTTTTTAAGAATTATTTAATTTTATTTATTCATTTGTTTTTAATTTTTTAATTACTTCTTTTATTTATGAAATTTTTGTCACAAAAATATAAAGAATCTTGGTGCTAAGAGGCAAAGGGAAGAGGCCTTCTTGAAGACACAGCCTCATGGATTCTGCGAACTAGCCATTTTGTGTGAACAGAAATCAAGACTTCCCATGATAATTTGGCCTCCAGCACACAAAACTTGCGTGGTAGGAAGATCCCTTCCAGGCGTCCTGTCTCTGTACCTGTGTTTGTCTCTCTCTAACTCTGTCTCTGTCTCTGTCTCCTCTCTTTTTTAAAAAAATTTTGCTTTTTAGAATTTCGTGCGGCGCACAAGGGCGCCACGCAGTTTTCCAATTTTTGGTTTTTTACTGAAATTTTTTTTAAATATTAATTTTTTTAAGTTGTATTGAGAAGTTTTATCTTCTTTTTTTTCTTCTCTTTTTCTGTTTCTTGTTTGGTTTCTTTGCTGTTGTTGCTGTTGTTTCTCTCATTCTGTTTCCTTTTCTGCACGCTCCTCAATGTTCAAATTGAACTTCCAAGTTTGGGAAGACACTGACCATCAACCAGATGACTAGAAATCACTGCAGGACCACAAGAAATATGGGAAAGCAGGAAAATACCTCTCCTCCAAGGGAAAAGGATAACTTGTCTTCATCCACACACAGTTCAAGGGAATTCATGGAAATGTCTGATAAAGTATTCAGAACATTCATAACGGCAAAACTAACAGAGATGGAAGAGAAGAGAGACAATGAACTGCTGAAGAAGAAGGAAAAAGAAGTTGTTGAGTTCCAGGAAGTGAGGAAATTCATGCAAGATCTAAAAGAGGAATTTCACACTTTACAAAAAATCAGATGGAACTATTAGAGATGAAAGCTATAATACAGGAAGTCAAAATCTCCCTTGAAAGTATTAAAAGCAGACTAGATCATACAGAAAATAGAATCTCAGACATAGAAGAGAAAATTGCTGGCCTAGAAAAATCCACCACGAAGACTGAGAAAATGGCCCAAAATTTGAGACTAATATACGAGAAATACTAGATACCATCAAAGGTCCAAACATCCAGATAATAGGCATCCCAGAAGGTGAAGAGACCCATAAGGGCATTGATAATCTATTCCATGAGATCTTGCAAGAAAACTTTCCAAACCTAGAGAGGCACTCAAAGATTAAGTCCCAAGAAATACAGAGGACCCCAAATAGAATCAACCCAAAAAGATCTTCTCTAAGACACATTATAGCCAGATTGACCAAAACAACAGACAAAGACAAGATACTAAGATTGGCAAGAGAAAAACAGCAAGTTACCTACAAGG
>NW_006159643.1:845200-846457 GCF_000334495.1 Tupaia belangeri chinensis
CCATATGAACTTACCATTGAAAGTAGTTAGATTATTTAAGAAATTGTGTGATCAATACAGTGTGGGTGGGAAAGGAATGGAAGACAATTGTAGACACCAGAGATAGTGTGAGAAGAGAGTGGGAAAGGACAGAGGGTCAGAAAGAGGGGTGAAAAAAATTCTAGGAACTAGAAATGAAAATTTTTTGATAATACTATGCATGATTAAGTCACTGTGCAGTATATTCTGGATGGGAAATCACATTTTGTATGCTGTGATGATGCTCAGGGAAAGAATGTAAATTAAGTTACAAAAAAAAAATTTCAGAAAAAAAAAATCTATTCAATGACTGCAGTAAGATATATAGCCCCAGCTGAGTGCTACTTTATAGGATGCGTAAAGTTAGACTTGTGTTCATGGAAATGTATATATCAGCTGTGTTTGCTATGAAGATATTTAGATTAATTAAGATCTTTAGTAATTCAATAAAATGTGGGGTGAAACCATATAGAAAGTACATATAGATACCAGAGACAGTGTGGGAGCAGAGTGGAGATGGCAGAGGGTAAGATAGGGAATCAAGGATGGGGGGGGGAAAGCAAAACATACAGGAAACAAGAAATGGGAAATTATTTGTTGACAACAACATGTTTGTTGATGTGCTTTGAGACAATATACAGTGTACTCTGGATGGAAAAATCTCATTATGTATGCTGTAATGATGTACAGTGAATGAATGTAAATAATAATAATAATAAGAGCAATAGGATCCTGAAGACAGTGGAATAATATACAGTTTAAATGTCTTTGGAAAAGGAAACTAAATACTATTAAAAAATAATAATAAAATATAGAAGACTTATTGCCAAACGACTTTCACTAGGGGATCCAAAAAGAACTTACCTCAAAAGGAAGTCAAGTGATTCCAGTAGGATGTGGTCAGATGCACTTCAAAAGAATACTGGAATTTTACTAAGACAAGGCACTAATAATCCTTAGTAACTCATCTAAGGAAAATTGCATTTATCTCTTCTAATTATTGTTTTAGATTTACATATATCTGATGTTTGCCATCAGGCTAAAAAGTTTCTGTCACTAAGAACTTGGTATGATTCTTAAAAAATACACTTTCAAAAAGATTACTGGCGGGGTGAATAGGGTAGAAGAATTTTTTTTTTAATTTTTAGAGTCACAGAAATTGCATTTGGCTAACAAGTATATTTCTAGGACAGCTTGCTCATCTGAATCAGAAAGCAGAGAAAAGCAGCAGATCAGCAG
>NW_006159643.1:846488-876847 GCF_000334495.1 Tupaia belangeri chinensis
ACAAATGTTGCAAATGGAAGAAAACACAGACAGATGGTTGAATTTGTAGTAGATCACACTGAACCTTTGTGAAGGCAAGTAAGGATATTAAATGTTTAGAGCATTCATGTTGTGAAAGGTGGGGGGTGTTATTTAATATTTAAAGATAAATTTCTTGATGGTCTACATAGAAAGACCTATACTTGCATGATGTTGGCATGAGGAAATTAAAAGATTTGACTTTTCCACTAAACCCCATAGTTTCACATTTCCAGAGAAATGGTCTTCATTCAACTATTTATTCTTTTGAGTTTTTGTTCATTTGTTTCTTTAGATATTATATGGTTCAAAGTTGGAAAATATTAGAAAAAAAATCTGAAGAGATTTATGTACTAAAAGGTCAGGTTATAAGTCAATTTCAAATGGTGCCAGATGTATTCCAAATCCAGAGCACAACTGTTAAGAATTGTGCATAGGGTGATCAATCCCACTTGGCTGATTACAGTTTGAATCCTGGCCCTGGCAGATAGTAAAACACTCCAGGTATGTATATGCATGTAGGCCCAAAATCCTGAAGGGATGGGACTTAGAAAGGGAAAAGGATCGTGGAACAACCACACCTCACTGTGAGGTGTCCTTTCTCTCTTTCATATACTCCTTCTGAGATTAAAAATAAATTGTCATTGGGACCAGCAATTAGCATAATGGCTATGTCGCTGGACTCCCATGTAGTCGACCGCAGTTCGCATCCCGGACCCGGTGGCTTAAAACTCACGCCGGGCACGTGTGCGTGCATGCCCAAGATCCCGAGAGGAGAATGGAGGAGAAGGGATTGCGGCGTGACCATCCCCCCTGGGTGGTGATTTCTCACTTTCTGTCTCTCTCTATCTGGCGAGCACACACACCCTATAGCAGAAACCTCTCCAAAAAAAAAAAAAAAGTAAAAAAAAGAAAAGAAATTGTTATAAAAAAATGTGAGAACTTTGCCTATCAAGGCAATGTTGTAAAGATGACAATAGTTTCTCTAATTAATACCCTATATTAAAATTTAGCTTTTCTTCTTTCAGCATTTCCTTCTCCAGGAAGAGATTTGACCTCCAGAGACAAAATTACTGTTCTCAATTAAATTTAACTCAGCTGAGTATTAAGCAAAACAAATATTATCAGGTTAATTTAACTATAGTACTTATAGTTGGGATCCCTTTCAGAATTCCATTTAAAAATTATCTTAACCAGGAGGAAACATTAATTGGTATAATGTCCAGTAATGTAGCAAATTTCTAAACATCTACTATGTCAAGGTGGCATGTCAATTAATTTAAGAGAACACATATTTTGGGGATATTTGCATAGCCATTTGGGAAAGAAAATGAAATTTGACTACTACCTTAAACCATAAACAAACACACTAGGATATTCAAGATTAAAGATCATAAAGTTTAAAATAAAAGCATAAAAATTCTGACCAGCAGATGGTATAATGGTCATGTTGCTGGACTCTCATGTAGCTGACCAGGGTTCAAGTCCCGGACCTGCCAGCTTAAAATATGCTGGGCACAAGTGCCTGCATGCCCAAAATCCAAAGAGGATAATGGAGGAGAAGGGATTGTGGTGTGGCCATCCCCTTTGGGGTGATTTCTTGCTTTCTGTCTGTTTCTCTCTGGCAAGCACATGCACCTTATAGCAAAAATCTCCCTCTATAAAATAAATAAATAAATGAAAATTCAAAAGAAAATATAGTAGTCTTTTTTATAATTCCTCATATTAAAACTTTTGAGTATTAAATGCAATGGAGTAAAAATAAGAAAAGCATTGAAAAATTGACTACAGGACCAGTGTCAGTGATGCAAGCATAAGGTATTTCCGAATGAGTCTGAGACCATGTGGAAGGCTCAGGTTTGAATCCTTGACCCATCTGAACAGGTAACATGAAATAACATCCCAGTAATTTTAACTAACTGGGAAGTAGTTAGGGGCAAATGATCACCACACTTCAACACATGGAATTTAGGGGGACATAGTGAAACCATTCTTCTCCTGGCCCTCACAAACTCATGTCTTTCTCACATACAAAATACATCCATTTCAATGGGCCAGCAGGCAACATGGTGGTTAAGATGCTGGACTCCGACATGGCCAACCGCAGTTTGAGTCCCAAACCCAGCAGCTTAAAAATCATGTTGAATGTATTGCCTGCATGTCCAAAATACCAGAAGGAGAATGAGGGAAAATGGTTGTGGCGTGACCATGCCCCTGGGAGGTGATTTCTCACTTTCCCTCTCTCACTCTCTGGCAAGCACATGCACCCTATGGCAAAACCAAACCAAACCAAACCAAACCAAAACAAACAAACAAAACAAAACAAAAAAAAGAAGAAACTAAAAGAAAAAAAATGCATATGTTTTATATCAAGAGTCCAAAAAGTCTTAACTTGTTCCAACACAAACTCAAACAGCCTGTGAAATCAAAACAAATTACATGCTTTCAAAATACAGTAGTAGCAGGATAGGCATAGGGTAGGATATTCATTCCACAAGAATAAAGGAGTAACAGGCTCCAAGCAAGTCTGAAACTCAAGGGGAGACATTCCATTTTAAAATTCCAAAATAATTGTTTTTCTGTGTGCTACCTCCTGGACACAGTGAGCGGTTTGTGCCTCCAAAGAGTTGGGTAACTTTGCCTCATGACTTTACTGTGTTTAGTTCACACTTACACTCTCCTGGCTTGGAGTCTCATGCCTGAAGTTCTCCCAGTCTGGTGTAGCTGTATATTTCTCGGATATTGAGGGTGGCCATGCCCCTGTGGTTTCTAGGCACTGTCCTGGTGAGGACTCTGAGGCAGCTCCAACCTTACATTTCCACTTGAGGTTGTCCTAACAGGGGCTTTCCGCAGCGGCTATGCTGCTGTGTCAAGTCTCCTCAAGTCTCCTCTTAGGACCCCAGGTTGTTTGAGATTGCCTTTGAAATCAGAGTAGAAGCTGCTGCTGCTACACCTCCAAAACTCTTGAATTCTGTAAGCCTGCAATACTACCACTGTGCACATACTACCAAGGTATCCTACTTGCACATTCCAAAGCAGCGGACAGAAGGACAGACATATGGGTGGTTAAGCTGTGCTTGGAACTGCTTGAATCATGGCTAGAGATGAGCAGTACAGTAGGAATTAAATTCTCTAGGTGGTATGGGGGCAGACCACCCTGGACCAAGTACCCTGAAGCCATTCTTCTCTCTCAGACCTCTAGATCTGCAGTGAGCGTGACAGCCTTGAAGATCGCTGAAATCCCCTCAGAGCCTTTTCTCAAATGTCTTCATGAAGACCATCTGACACTTCCCCTTTTTATATAAGAGAGGGAGAGAGACAGCTCTTCAACAGTCTTGCCATGCTGCAACCCTAAACTCCCAGATAGCTAGGACCACAGGCATGCACCTCTATATTCAGAGTAATTAAGTTGGTCTAGGATTAAATCCAGGCCTCCCATGTGGCCCTAGAATTAATTGCACAGTGGCTTCCCACTGCTTGTACCACCGAGGCCAGCTAGGCTCTGGTACCCTTTTATTTATGCTGATCTTTTGGCAAACCGTTGCTTGGCCACACTTTCTTTTGAACATGCCTTTTCACTCTACGTGGTCAGTCTGTGAGTTTCTGAAAATTTTCCATTCTGTTTCCCTTTTAATTATCAATTATATCTTTAAGTCATACTTTCATTCTCTGATTTCACTGTAAACTGTTAAAAGTAACCACTCAACTCCTTCTATGTTTTGGTTAATATTTCTTTCACCAAATATTCATCAGTCTTAAATTCAGTATTGCACAAAGCCCTAAGGCATGTATATAATGCAGCCAAGTTCTTTATAGTAGTGTGACAAGGATGAATTTCTCTCCAATTTCAAACCATAGCAATAGATTTTTCAATGATGTTGAGTGTCTAGTGGGTTAGTTGCCTTTTTCTTCTTGATTTAATTAATCCTTTATATTTTATCAGTGATGGGGACCAGCAGGTGGCATGGTGGTTAAGGTGCTGGACACTCCCACATGGCTGACCATGGTTTGAGTCTTGAACCTGGTGGCTTGCTTTCTCACTTTCTCTCTCTCTCTCTCTCTCTGTGTCTCTCTTTGGTCAAATTAAAATAAATGAATGAATGAATAAATAAAATTAAATTAAAAATAATTCTTAAAAAATATTTTATCAATGATAATAATAGCTCTCAGGCAAAGAAAGGTTTATTATTATCTCTCTTTTATAGATTAGAAGCTCAAAGGTTTTAAGTAACTTTTCTATGGTCAAAAGATTTGAATGTGGTTTAGTTAGTATTTGACCCTATATAACCTAATTCTTGAGCTTGTACTCTTACACACCTGCCTAGATTTACCTGGCTTATATGTTACAAATGTCATCATTTTCATTTTCATTTTGTGTATGGTCAATTTAATTGTACAAATATTTGTGGTTTTATTTAGTCTGATTTAGTCTAATTTTATTTTTTTACGAGAGAAAGAGAGAAAGGTAGAAAGGCATTTTAGACAGGATCTTACTGTATTTTGTATGTGAGAAAGACATGAGTTTGTGAGGGCCAGGAGAAGAATGGTTTCACTACGTCCGCCTAAATTCCATGTGTTGAAGTGTGGTGATCCATTATAAGTATTAAGAAGATAAAAAATTAACCAGACCATGGATTTTGGAAGGTGTTTAGGAGAAGATAAGGTCATCAGAGTGGGACTTTCATGATTGAATCATGGTGGCTTTATATGAGGTAAACAGACACACAGACGTGGACACAGTGACACTCAGAGAGACACTGCTCTCTTATTTGCCTTGGGACACTGCAGAACATTCCCACCAAGAAGATGACCCTTGACAAATGCAGTCCTTTGCCTTTGAACCTCTAAAACTGTAAGCTTAATAAACCTTTATTTAAAAGTTATCCAGTTTGCAGTATTTGGTAATTAACCAAAAGACAATGAACTGAAACGTATATTGGATTTACCCTTTTCATCTTATTTTCAGTTACTCTCAGGTACAAATTCAATGTATTAAATTGTTCTAGTCCATATTTTCTTTAAACTGACCATATATTTTGTGCTGTTAATTTGGGATGTCAACTTGATTGGGTTAAAGGATACTCAGATAATTAATAAAGCATTATTTCTGGGTATGTCTATAAGGTTAAGAAGAGACTGACATTTGAATAAGAGGACTAAGAAACATCCACTTTCACTAGATGTGGGCAGACATCTTCCAATGAGTTTGGGGCCCAGATAGTACAAAAACACAGAGGCAAAGTAAATCTGCGTTCCTTCTTCTGGAGCTGAAACCCCTATACCCTACTGTCTTTGGACAGCAGAACCTCAAGTCTCTGGTTTTCACATTGTAGGACTTCTACCAGTAGCCTTCCAGTTTCTTGGGCCTTCAGCCTTGGACTGAGATTCACACCATTTACTCCCCTGGTTCTTAGGCCATCAGACTTGAACTGGGCCACAATGCTGGTTTCCCTAGTTTTCCATCTTGCAAATAGCATATCATGGGACTCCTCACCCTTCAAAACTACATGAGTCAATTCCAATAGTAAATTCCTTCTCATGTATCTACATACATGGTCATGTATTCTATGATATTTCAACGACAGACTGCATATACAACAGTGGTCATGTAAGACTGTGATAGAGCTAAAAAAAGTCCTATTGCATAGTGATATCATAGCCATCATAATATCACAGCACAATGCATTACTCACACTGTTGTGGTGGTACTAGTATGAAAAAATCTACTGTATTGCCAGTCATGCAAAAGCATACCACAAACAATTATGTACAATACATATTACTGTACTGGTAATAACAATAGACTACTGTTACTAGTTTATGTACTTACTGTACTATACTTCTTATGATTTTAGTGTATACTACTTATTTTTTCAAAAGTTTACCATGAAAAATGGGGCCAGATGGTAGTACAACAGTGAAATGTGACACTCTAGAAGGCTTACTCACTTGGAAAAGTTCTGGGTTTGCATCTGGAGACTTTTCATGTGTGTGCCCATGATCCTAGGTGGTAGAAGGTTGAGGTGGAATGAGATGTAAAGAAACTGTTGTGGGTGCCTGTCTCTAACTCATGGAAGAAAAAAATAACAACCTTCTCAACAAGTTCACTGGAGGGGCTAGCAGATAGCATGGTTGTTAAGGCACTGGACTCCCATATGGTGAACCACAGTTGAAGTCCTGAACCTGGAAGCTTCAAAGTCACACCAGGCACATGTATGCATGCCCAAAGTCCTGAAAGGAGAATGGAGGAGAAGAGATTGCAGCATGGCCATCCCAATGAGGAGGTGGTTTCTCACTTCCTCTGTCTCTGTCTCTATCTCTCTCTGAAGAGAGCACATGCAAAAAATCTAAAAAAAAAAAAAAGTTTACTGGAGGCCAGCCAGTAGCATGGTGGCAGCTGGATCTCACATTACCTATTGCACAGTTTTGTCCTGGCCCAGAGGCTTGGAAAACATGGCCTATATGTGTGTATGCCCAAAATCCTAAGAAAAGATTAGAGAAGAAGGGACTGTGGTACAGCTATCCCCCTTGCGGAGTGTTTTCTCTCTCTCTCTCTCTTTCTCCCCCTCTCTCTCAGGACCCACTCCCAAAGAAAAGTTTTTTAAAGTTTACTGGAAAAAGTATGCTGTGTTATGCCAGCAGCAGTTTCATCCATCTTGTGTTTACCACATCTCTTGATTACATCATTTTGTCTTCTAGATTTAATCTTGTCTTGTTCACTACGGCCCCTAAGCATACAAAATCCTCTGCTAATGTTTCCAGTAAGAGGCCACATTGAACGACCTGAAAACAAAATCAAAAGTGATTAAGGACTACAAAGGTAGGAAAATCAATAATGGCTATTGCTTACTAGTCAAGCATGCCCCATTCCACCATAGTTACAATCTTGAAGAATAAGAACAAAGTGATAGAAGCTGTTAAAGGATCTGCTTCATTGAAGACAGTGAGACTAACAATTCAAGAACTGCCTATATCAGATAGGGAGAAACTTCTAATGACCTGAAGTGAAGACCAGACACAGAAACATATCCCTCTTATCACCATATGATCATTGCCAAAGCAAGTTTGTGATATAGAGAGAAAAGCCTGGATTTGACTACATTGTTTAAATTACTGCTAGCTCTGGGTGGTTTAAACAATTCAAGAATCACTGTTCACTACACAATGTGGAAGCAAACAGTGAATTTGTGAGTGCTGATTTGAAGGTATCTAAAGAACTTTTGGAAACTCTAGAAAAGATGATTGTAAAAGAAAATTAATTGCCAGAACATATCTCCATTATGAATTAAATCTCTCTTCTAGGAACAATGCCTAAAAGAACTTTTCATCTATAGGGAGGCCATGTTAGTACCAGGTTTCAAGACTCTTAAGGACAGTGTAACAGCCTTGGTTGGGAGCAGTGGTGCAGTCTACAAATAAAAACCCTTTGTGATCTGACACAGAACCCCAGGGCCTTCAAGCATATCAATAAGTACATCCTGCCAGTGTATTATAGGAGCAAAAAAGAAAAAGGCTTGGATGATATAGGCCTCAGTTCAAGAAGCTCTCCAGAATTGCTACACCAGTGAAATGGAGAAATACTGTTATAGAATAACATACCTTCCAAGAGTTTGTTCCTGTACATCCTCCTTTAGTTGGTGATCTTCATTCCAATATTATAGTGGTGTTTCTTCCTGAAGACACCACCTTTGATCCAATCAATGGATCAAAGAGTTATAGAAGATTTAAGGCTTACTACCAGAGGAGAACTTTTGCTCAGGCTATTGCTGTAACTTAGGAAGACACTGATGATATTCTGGAAGGTTTGCAACACCTATGACTACATCAAAAACCTTGCTTGGGCATGGAGTAATGTTACCAAGGAGTAAATGAATAGCATTTGGAAGAAAACACTTAAGAGATTCAGCTATAACTTGAAAGGATTTGCTAAGGATGAGCAGGTTGCAAAAGTTTAGATGGCCAACAACTTAACATGGGTTTGGATGAGGATGACATAAAGGTGGTTCCAGGCAAATTTACTGAGTTGTTGTTGGAACAGGGACACATAGCTGAAGAAAAGGCAAGAGGAAAAAAAAAAAAAAAAAAACTACAGAAGAAGAAAAAGAAGAATTTCCAAGAGAATTCAAAGTGAAGAGTTAGGAGAAGCTTTTCAGACTTCAAAAAACTCCTTAAAATGTCTGAAAACACTGGGCTAGCAGGTAACATGGAGGTTAAGGTGCTGGATATCACATGGCTGACTGAGCAGTTAAGAGTCCTGGACCCAGTGGCTTGAAAATCACACTGCGTGCATATGTGTGTCCAAAATCCCAAGAAGAGACTGGAGAAGAAGAGAATGGGGCATGACGATCCACAGTGGGGAGGTAATTTCTCACTTTCCTTTTCTCTGCCTCTCTGGTGAACACAAGTATCCTCTAGAGGAAAAAAAAAAATGGAAACATGGCCCCCAGCCCTGAAAGGTTTTCATTAATAGGAATATTTATGGTGCATTATTTTCTTACAAGAAAATCTATGAAGAAAAAAAGGAATAAACCACCATGAGCATATTTTTGAAAAGAGTGAAAACTCCTCATGAAGATTCTTAGGCAGGTCCTTTGGGAGGTATTTCAGAAGAAGACACTGTTATCATAGGAGCTGACAGCTCCATACTTATTATCACTCCTAAAGACCTTCCAGTAGAACAAGATATGAAGGTGGAAGACAGTGAAATTGATGATCCTGACCCTGTGCATGTCATATTTTTAACAAAAAAATTTTTAATTAGAAAAATAGAAGTTTAAAATTTTATGGAAATAGGAGACAAAAAAGAATATTTATTGTTGAATAAAAACAATTTTTACAAATTTAGTATCACCTAAATATACAGTGTTTATCAAACCTATAATTAGTGTACACTAATGTCCTTCAAGACTCACTCATTTGCCCAGAGAAATTTCCCATCTTTTAAGCCCATTATTTTAAGTACTCTATACAGGTATACCATTTTATATCTTTTATATCCTATTTTTTTACTGTGCCTTTTTATATTTAGTCATGTTTGGATCCATAAATATGTATCATTGTGTTACAATGCCTACAGTAGTCAGTACAGTAACATGATCCACAGGTTTTTAGCCTAAGAGCAATAAGTTGTATACTATATTTACTAGGGGTGTAGCAGGCCGTATGGTCTAGGTTTGTGTCAGTATATTGTATGAGGGTCACACAACAATATTTTCTAATGATGCATTTTCTCAGAAAGTACCCAATAGTTTAATGACACATGACTGTAATACTTTAGCATAGTAATTCTCAAACTGTATTGCTCATTGGAATCACCTAGGGAGAAGTGAAAATTAGTGATGTCTGGATCTCATCCCCTGATCTGATGTAGTTGATGTGAGGTGCAGCCTGGTGTTGGTAGTTTCAACAGATATCCAGGTGATTTTATTATGGCCAAGATAATCACTTTTTAAAATATTTTTTTTAATATTGTACATAAATTAACTTTTACCTGAAAAGTAATTATCTGTTTGGTATTGATGAGAGTGTGAAGAATGCAAGATTAAGAGTTGAGAGATGTGGGATTATGTTTGTATGATCTTCTGCCATGAGCCAGTTCTGTATCCATTGGAAAGTCACCAAATATATCTGGTCTTTTATTTTCTCATATGTGAAATTAGGATATCAAACTAATTTTCTCAAGTAATCTTCCAACCTCACATTTTTATGAGTAATAGCTATAATATCCTATGCTATAAAATTATACAGCAATGAAAATACTCCATGCAATACTGAGAGTGATTATTATTATTTAGGGAACTATATTAGAAATACCTTTATTATTTCTTTTTAACTAATCTTTTTCATGTATACATACTATTTTCCTCTCATTGCCTATTTGTTCCACTCAATACAATAAACAACTTACCCTGAGAAATAAGAACTAAAAGTTGAGATAAATTTATACTTCCATAGAGCAGTGCATCACTGTCATTCATCCAAAACATTGATATGTTATTTTCCCCATAGTAATAATAAACAGATTATTATTTTCCTAATTGACTCCATACTTCTTTCTACAAGCAGTCACATATGATAAAATGTCTGTCCCAAGTAAGGTTAAGGGGGCAGTGTGCAGAGGCTGGCAGGAGGCATGGTGGTTAAAGGTGTTGTACTCCTACATGGCAAAGTGAGCTTTGAGTCCGGGACCTGACGGCTTGCTTTCTCACTTTCTCTCTCTTGTTCTCGCTCTGTCCCTCTCTGGTCAAATTAAAAATAAATAAATACAGTTAAAATAAAAGTAAAATAATTCTTAAAAAGGTGGGGGGTGGGCAGTGTGTGGTCAGAAGTTCAGGTAAGCCAAAGTAATTGATTAGAGTGGTAGCTAAGCTCCTTGCTTACTCTTCATTACTGAAAGGCTATACCATGATTATCCTGGAGACTTAGAATATTGTGCTGTCAATTTTCAATCATCAGTATTAACAAGGAGAGATTTGGGAAATGAGGATTGTATAGATAATCTGAGGGATTTTAAACGGACTTTAGGGTGCGCTGTCATACATAGAGAACTTTCTATTCGCCTTCATAATTATGTTTTGTTTAGAATAACTTAAGATCAGTTTTCATCTCTTGTGTTAATAGAGAGAAATGGTACAAAGAAGGAAAAGAAAGGAAAATGGTCTGAAACAAAATATCAGTTGTCCATAATTACAGATAAAGTATAAATAGTAAGCTGTTTATAAAGGTAAACATAATTGTGTGCATGTGTGTATCTCGATGACTTTAATCTCTTACTTAAGTAACTTCTGGCCCAGATGGAAATGAGAAGCTATAGCAACCTAGTTCTGAAACAAAAGATAAATTCTAAAATAAAACAAGGTCATAGCCATGTGCCATGATTTTGTAGGTAGCTGAGAATGAAGTGCGAAGTCACCATCTGGTGGAAGGCATTTTAGGGAAATGGCCACCTTCTGTTGAACATAAATAGAATGAAACCTTGTTGAGCTATTTATTGTTAGGTGGTTGTGGTAATTTTTTTGCTCCTCTACTGAAATGTGCCCATCTTTTGATCTCACACATTTAGAAGTGATGCTTTTAGCTACCACTGAGACTAATCTAATCATCTGATCATTGAAAAGTGGTAGAAGACAGTTTCCTCAACCCCTAAGTTTATCTTACATTTCCAGGTAAAATATAAAGATGTTTTCAAAAGTTAGATCCCTCTTGTTTACCTTTCCTAGAAACACTAATTGAGAGATTTCAAGTAAGGTAGGAGAGATGAGCAGCATCAAAAATAGGAAGGTTAGTGGACTAGTGGGCTCCTGTAATTGCCCTGACATCACAGCATTTATCTGTAAGAGCATGAAAATAAACACTTGCTTTTAAAAAGCAGTTTGTGAAAGAAGGTACAGCTCTGTTTTCTTAAAAGCTCTGTTTTGGTCAGAAGGTGGTGTGGAGGTTAAAGTACTGGACTCCCACATGGCCAATCATGACTTGAGCCCCAAGTAGGCAAATCAATAAATCATGCTGGCTGCATGTGCATGCATGCCCAAAATCCTGTGAGGAGAATGGAAGTGAAAGGGAAGGGATTTTGGCATGGTTATCTCCCCTGGGAGGTGATTTCTCACTTTCCCTGTGTTTCTTTCCAGAAAGTACATGTGCATTATGGCAAAAACAAAACAAAACAAAACACCTTTGCTTCCTGAAAACCTTTAGGGTCATTCAAAATAATTTTGAAAGAAAATTATAAACAATAATTTTTAAAAGGTATTATGGGGGGACCAGAAGTTGGCATAATGGCTATGTCACTGAACTCCCATGTAGTTGACTGCAGTTCGAGTCCTAGACCCGGTGGCTTAAACTCACACTGGTCGTGTGTGCGTGCGTGCCCAAGATCCCGAGAGGAGAATGAAGGAGAAAGGATTGCAGTGTGGCCATCCCCCTGGGGGGTGATTTCTTGCTTTCTGTCTCTCTGTCTGTCTTTCTGGCGAGCACACAAGCCCTATAGCAAAAAAAAAAAAAAAAAAAAACCCAAAAACCAAAAAACAAACAAAAAAAAACCCAAAACCAAAACCAAAACAAACAAACAAAAAATAATAAAACTCTCAAAAAATTAAAAAAACAAAAAGTATTATGAGGACCAGCAGATTGCATAACGGTTATATCACAGTTTTGAGTCCTGGACCCAGCAGCTTAAAACTTATGCTGGGCATGATTCTGTGCTTTCTGTGCTTACCCAAGATCCCAAGAGGAGAATGGAGGAGAGGAGATGGCCATCACCCCTGGGAGTTGGGGTGATTTCTGCTTTTCTGTCTCTCTGGTGAGCACACACACAAAAAATTCCCTCTGTCTAAAAAAAAAAAAAAAAAAAAAAAAAAAAGGGGGGGGGGTGGTAATATGGCTCAGCCGAACCATAGTGGTGCAGTAGAAGGATACTACTGTGCAATACTGGAGCCACATAGGAGGGACCAAGGCAACTGAAGCTCTGCTCTAAACCCCATCTTTTAGAATCTGAAACACTGAGACAGAAGTCATTTTAAATAAATCTGAGGTGTGTCCTGGCATGTTCAGAGATCAAGACAACCGAAGCTATGCTCTAAACCCCATCTTCTAAATCTTGAAACACTGAGAAAGGTAGTACAACCTCTGGCCTCTCTCTCTCTCTGTCTGTCTGTCTCTCTCTCTTTACATTATTTATTTATTTTTTTTTAATTTTTAAAACACTTCTCACCTCGGGCCTTTTCCTTTTCTTGCTAATTTCAAAAGCCATTTTAAATCTGAGGTGTGTCCTGGTGTGCGCCATACGGTTTTCATTTTTTTACCTTTTAAAAAAAAGTTTTTGTTTTTTCCTCTTTTTTGGTTGTTTTTGTCTAGTTTTCTTTTCTTTTCCTTTTGCTTTTATTTATTTGTTTAAGCTTATTTTCTCACTCTGCTCTTCAGTCTCCACACATTGATTGTCTAGATAAGCCTAGATGCACAGTAGCCAGGCATCTGAATACTTTTAGGGTCATTGAAATCCTCGATGCTTATTGAACCTCCTGATTTAAAGAAGAAACCACTTTACATAAATCTGAACTCAAAATCTTTCTGTGGATACCATGTTGTAAAACATAGTAGAGATTTTGTCACAGAATGACCAGAAACCACCACAGAGGCACAAGAAACATGAGAAATCAAGAAAATATTTCTCCCCTAAGGGAAAAGAACAATCCTTCATCATCCACAGACAGTACAGTGGAACTCGTGGAAATGTCTGATGGAGAATTCAGAATATTCATAGTGACAAAACTAAATGAGAAGCAAGAGCTAAGAGACAATGAACTCTAGAAGATGCAGGAAAAAATGATACAATGAGTTCCACGAGGTAAGGAAATTCCTTCATGATCATGTCTTTTTTATGACACACCATAAAAAAGAACCAAATGGAACTGTTAGAGATGAAAGCTACAATACAGGAAATCAAAACCTCCCTCAAAAGTATTAAAAGCAGATTAGTCCATGCAGAAGGTTGAATCTCAGATGAAGACAAAACCTCTGACCTAGTGATACAATGAGTTCCACGAGGTAAGGAAATTCCTTCATGATCATGTCTTTTTTATGACACACCATAAAAAAGAACCAAATGGAACTGTTAGAGATGAAAGCTACAATACAGGAAATCAAAACCTCCCTCAAAAGTATTAAAAGCAGATTAGTCCATGCAGAAGGTTGAATCTCAGATGAAGACAAAACCTCTGACCTAGAAATAAACAACCCAACAAACTGAGAAAATAACCAAAAAAATGAGAATACTATATGAGAAATACTAGATATCACTGAAACACCCAAACATCCGGATAATTGGTATCCCAGAGGGTGGAGAAACTAATAAGGGCATTGATAATCTATTCCATGAAATCCTGGGGGGGAGGGAAACTTTACAAATCTAGAGAGGCATTCAAATATCTAGACCCAAGAAATACAAAGGATCCCTAACGGAATCAACCCAAGAAGATCTTCTCCAAGGCACATCATAGCCAGATTGGCCAAAACCACAGACAAAGACTAATACTAAAATTGGTGAAAGAGAAACATCAGGTTACTTATAAAGGTTATCCCATCAGGCTAACATCAGACTTCTCATCAAAAAGAATGAGAACAAGGAAAGAATGGGAAAATATATTCAAAGTGTTAAGTGAAAAACAGTTTCAACAAGAATACTATACCCAGCAAGATTATCCTTCATATATGAAGAAAAGTAAAAACATTCTCAGATAAACAAAATCTGAAAGAATTTACCTATACCAGATCAGCTCTTCAAGAAGTTCTGAAAGGAGTGGTTTACCAGGAAAACTAAAGACACACATACAGAAATAAGAGAACAAAAAGCAACCAAGAAAAATGACCAACTTAATGCTAGAGACAAGAAATATCAATAATAATGTTGAATGTTAACTTCTAGGATTTAAACGGAAAGATCAGACCACAGTAACATTGCAGAAGAGAGATTAATTACATAAAATGGAACTGGTGAAATAGAATTTTATGAGTTTAGTAAAACATTACTAATTTTTTTTACTATGCTTTCTTTTCCCTATTTAAGGATTTTGCTTTCCTTTTTTGAGCTATTGATAATTTTCAGACGTTTGTTAAATTAATTTTTTTCTTCTTGTTTATTTGTTTCTTTAAATGGAAACATAAACTTTTCTCCCTTCCTGACCCCTCTAGAATTGGAAAATATTTGGGAATATTAGTATTTGTGGCACAACAGTTATTTGCATAAGTTCAATAATACCTGTTGCCTTGAATCAGGAATTGGAAATATCCATTATTGGACCAGGTTTTAACTGGAATGTAATATCTGAAGATTAAAACAGAAAACTATAGAACTAAGGTAGATCTCAAATAAGCCAACAAAAGCTCTTGGAAAGATGGCCTGGTGGTATAAACAATTCTGACTGGCAGAGAGGATTAAAGAAGCTTTCTGAAAGAATTTGTACCATAAAATAAACTGGACTTTTCCAGCCCAGCACTGCAATCAGTAGCGATTGCAAAAGAGCACCCACAACCAGAGGACAACCTTGAAGAAGCCTTTGAAGGAAGAAAAAGAGATTGATCTTTGCTAGCAGATGGTATGTCACAGAATACTAGGTAGGCAGGGCTGAATTGAGAAGGTTTACGTGTGAATTGTGTGAGGGGTGTTTACTTAGTGACAGTTTGAGTAGTTGATGGGTAAATATTTTCTCAGAAATATTTAAAAACATACTGTCTCTGTTGTTATAGAGTCACAAAATTACAACAACTATTTCAAACATTATCTTTAAAATTCAGGGTTTTTTGAGATTTTGAAAATTATTAACTATCAAGAACTATGGGGCATGAGCAAAATTTTTTTGATGTGTAAAGTAAATGTTTGTGGAAAAATGTAAAAATAAATAAATAAATGATAAAAAAAGAATATGGAGCCACATGAGGGGTTCAGGTTCAGATCCAGGGTCAACCTTAAGGGTCTGGGCATGTGCCTTTGTGATCCTGGCAGCTAAAACGCTGCAGGGATGATTATGGCATGGCAAGATGTTGTCAGTGGTACCTTTCTCTGTCTCTAATGAAAAATAAATAAGTAAACCTTAAAAAAAGGGTTACCTGAACATAAACAATAATAATGATAATGTTTAGAGTTTACAAGTGCTTTCACAAAACAATTTTATTCCTTATAATTGCCCTGTGAAGTCAGTAAAGTAAGTAAAAGCCTGTTTTTACACATGAAGAAATTGAAACTCAAAAAAAAAAAAAAATGGAGTACCAGAAGTGTATAGCAAGCATATAGTGGAGAGAGGGAAGTGCAAGAGCTTGTGTTCAAGCTAATACAATATTCCAATATTCCAGAACTCGAACCACGGTCATTTGCCATGTGGGATGCAGTTGCCTTAACTTTCACGCCAAATGCTGATGCAAGCTAATATAATAATAACCACCATTATTTATTGAACACTTCCTATGTTCCGATCAGGAGAAGCATTTTTAAAGACATTATTGAACTTATTAAAATATTATTTCAGGGGTCAGCACGTGGTGTGGTGGTTAAGGCACTGAATTCCCACATGGTCAACCACTGTTTGAGTCCCAGACCTAGAGGCTGGGGCATGTGTGCATGCACATCCAAAATTTTGAGAGGAGGATAAAGGAGATTCGGATTGTGGTGTGGCCACCACCTTCGGGGGTGGCAGTGGTGATTCCTCACTTCCTCTTTCTCTGTCTCTCCAGTGAATATACATGATCTGTGGGGGGGGAAAAATCAGGTGTGCTGGGGGTATTGATGGTTAAGTTGGCTGGATCCCACAATGCCAACTACATGGTTCAAGTCCTAGACCTGAGAGCATGAAAAACACTCTGGGCATATGAGCATATGTGCCCAAATATCAAAGGGAAAAATGGAGACGCATGCCCCATCGAGGAAGCTTTCTTATTTTCTCTCTCTCTCTCTGGTGAGTGCATGCACTCTCTGGAAAATTTTTTTTAATTTACTTTTTGGCCAGCCAATGTTGCCTAGTAGAAACGCAATAGTTTGTAATGCTGAAAGTCATGTAGAATATTGGGGTTTGGTTTCTGGGTCAACCAGTGTATTTTAGGTGCATGCACACATACCCTCGCTGGCTGAATGCTTGGTGAAAGCAGGAGAGATGACAGCACAAGACTCCGTTGAGGATGCTTGCTCTCTTTCTGTTTCATGAAAGATATAAACTTAAAAAAAATTATTTCTTGGGATCAGCAGAGAGCATAGTGATTATGTCACTGGACTCCCACATGGTCGACCGCAGTTTGAGTCCCAGATCCAGTGGCTTCAAAATCACTCTGGGCATGTATACATACATGCCCAAGATCCTGGGAGGGGAATGTAAAATAAGGGATTGTAACATGGCCAATCCCCCTTAGAGGTGATTTCTCACTTTCCCTCTCACTATCTCTGTCTCTCTATCTCTCTCCAGTGAGAACATGAACCCTAAGGCAAAAACCTCTTAAAAAATATTTAAGTTCAGAGATAGTTGTACATTAATATGAAGGATATAGCAAATAAGGCAGTTTCTTTTTAAAAACTTATTTAATTTTATTTATCATTATTATTATTTTTTAAATTTGCTACAGGGCACATGCACTCACCAGAGCGAGAGAGAGAAAAAGAGAGAGGGTGAATGTGAGAAAGCAGTTGACAGGTCCAGGACTCGAACTGTGGTCATTTATGTGGAAGTCCAGCACCTTATCTATCACACCATATGCTGGCCCTCAGGGCAGTTTCTTGTAAAAACAGCTTTAATTCAGTCAAATAATTTAAGGCAGATTATCATGATTATAAATATCATTTGCTGAAAGCTAATATTTGCCAGACACTATGTTAAGCACTTAATTAAATCTCATCTAATTCTCACAAATACTCAAGAAGAAAGTATTATTTACTTCATTTCACATGTGAAAAATACGAGGCACAGAGGGATTAAGTAACTCAGCCAAGATTATACAGCTGGTAAGTGATAAAATAGTATGCTATATGTCAAGTGATACCAAATAGCTGGTTACCTTGAAATTTTTACTCTTTAAATGATTAACTCTCATGAAAACTCAACTCTCTTCAATTAAAAATATAACTGGCATTTTGAACAATTTATTTACATTTCCATAATTTCTTTCCTTCCTTTTCTGTCTTTTAGCATTTTTATTATTTTTAATGTAGGTTGTGAACAATGAATACTTACTGATGTGGATTGTCCTTTTCCTACCCTTGGATTAAAATTAAGGCAGGTTCCATATTTTTTATGGTCGCTGTAGGTAAAGTTCTATAACTATGTTAGGTCACAAATACAATCTGGGTACAGTAATTACAACTGTCTGGTAGTAGACAACAGTCGAAGTTCCAAAATTATATTAATGTTGGGAACCAGCAGTTAGCGTAATGGCTATGTCGCTGGACTCCCACGTAGTCGACCGCGGTTTGTGCCCGGACCCGGTGGCTTAAAACTCACGCCGGGCGCGTGTGCGTGTGTGCCCAAGATCCTGAGAGGAGAATGGAGGAGAAGGGATTGCGGCGTGACCATCCCCCCTGGGGGGTGATTTCTCACTTTCTGTCTCTATGTCTCTCTCTGTCTGTCTGGTGAGTGCACATGCCCTACAGTGAAAATCTCTCAAAAAAAATAAAATAAAAAATAAAAAATAAAAAAATAAAAACCCCACAAAATTATATTAATGTCAACATCTTCCTGCTTCTCACACTAGAGAGGCTGGACACAGGTAGTCCTCCTTCCCTTCCTTGCTCCTCTTTCCTAGTTTATCAATTATGGTTTAAAATAATTTTCTGTTTCCATCAGAGTTGAAGGTGAAGTAGAGATGGGCTTACTCTTGTCTTTTGCCCTTTGGAAGTCCAGGGTCATCATGTAAGTAGTCTAAATACCCTGCTAGAGAGAGGCTCAACCAGACCCCAGGTATTCCAGCCATGCCAGTTGAGGTTCCAGATATAGGAGTGAAGACATTTTAGATCCTCTAGAAACGCAGGGCAGAGATAAGCCAGCTCTGAAGCTGCCCAAATTGCAAAATTGTGAACAAATGAATCATTGGATTTTTTAAAGTGCCTATATTCGGGGATATTGGGGGGGGGCAAGTAATAAATAATTGATACAAAGGCTACCTGTTTTACAGTAAATATTCAAGTATTTCTTATCCTGACATACTCTGAGAGAGCAAGTAGCGGCCCTTCATTCTACTGCTGTTAATAAAATAGTCTATCCATTTCAAACTCTTTCTAAGTAGAATCAAATAGTAATCCAATAAAGTTAAACGTATTTTCACATGTTACCCCAGAAATCTTCATTTCTAGCTCAAGTGAAATGCTGATGTGTTCACACAAAGATCTGTGCAGAATTGCTTAAAACAGCTTTATTCATAATTACTAAAACCTGGGAACAATCCAAAAATTCATCAAATGGAGAACAGAGGAACAAATTGCGGTTTATCCATAAAACTACTGATACATGAAACAACATGGATAAATCTCAAAAGCAAGATGTTAATTGAAAGAAGGTAGACGCAGTAAATTATATACCATATAATTCGATTTATGTCACAGTCTGAAAAAATACAAAACTACAGAGATAAAAAAAAATTAAACTAGTGATAGGCTGGTCTCATAGCACAGTGGTTAAGCACTGCGTTGGGAAACAGATACAATATGTCCAACCACAGTTCAAGCTCTGGCCCCGGCATCTTGAAGAACATGCTGGGTGCATGTGCATATGTAGCCAGAATCTTGACAGTTCTTGACCGGGTGGAATATGACTGAATAAATTTAAGCTCATAGGACTGTACATCTCAAAAAAGGTTTAATTTTACTGCATGTGAGTTGTACCTCAATAAATCTAACTTAATAAATTAATTCACATACACTTTTCAACCGTGTTAAACACATATTAAGCTATCCAACTGGTACTACTGAAGCTCCTTTCCTTTTACTGATTCTGAGTGCCAGGTTCCTCACCCTAAACCCTTGGGTGGTGAAGTTTTGTAATCACAGTGTAGCCCAATTAAGTATTCTGAAAACGTCTCTCAATCTTCCAAAAACATAAACTTTTTATACTCTTAGTATGGGTAAGTCATCTCCCATATTCTTAGCCATTTCCTTTGAAAGCTTGTACCTGCATTACCTTTTGTACTTTGTTGAATTTAGTGTCACAGTTGAAAATTCTGATCTGGGGTCAGTAGGCGGTGTAGCGGTTAAGGTGCTAGACTCCTACACGGCCAACAATGGCTGAAATCCACGCATGGAGGCTTGAAACTTACACTGAGTACTTGCGCATGTGTGCCCAAAATCCTGAGAGGAGAATGAAAAGAGAAGACTGTGATGTAGCCATCCCCTCTCGGGTGTGATTTCTCACTTTCTCTCTCTCTTTTTTTTTTTTTTTTAGAGGATTTTTCCCATAGGGTGCATGCATGAGCCAGAAAGACAGAAAGAGAAAGAGAGAGAGACAGAAAGCGAGAAATCACTCCCCAAGGGGGATGGCCATGCCGCAATCCCTTCTTCTCCATTCTCCTCTCAGGATCTTGGGCACACACACACACGCACTTGGCGTGAGTTTAAAACACTGGGTCCGGGACTCAAGCTGCATTCAACTACATAGGAGTCCAGCGACATAGCCATTATGCTAACTGCTGGTCCCACTTTCTGTCTTTTTGGCAAGCACACATGACCTATAACAAAAATCTTACTAAATAAATAAATACATAAATAAATAAATAAATAAATAAATAAATAAAAGGAGGTAACCAGCAGTTAGCATAATGGCTATGTCGCTGGACTCCCACGTAGTCGACTGCAGTTCGCGTCCTGGACCCAGTGGCTTAAAAATCACGCCAGGCATGTGTGCATGCATGCCCAAGATTCCAAGAGGAAAATGGAGGAGAAGGGATTGCGGCGTGACCATCTCCCCTGGGGGGTGATTTCTCGCTTTCTGTCTCTATGTCTCTGTCTGTCTGGCGAGTGCACGCACCCTATAGTGAAAACCTCTCCCCCTCCCCCCCAAAAAAGGAGAAAATTCTGATCTAATATTCTTTCACACATATTTATACACATTACTGTAAAATAATACTACAAATAGAAATGGATTATTTTGGGGACCAGCAGTTAGCATAATGGCTATGTTACTGTACTCCCATGTAGTTGATCGCAGTTCAAGTCCTGGACCGGTGGCTTAAAACTCACACCGGGCACGTGTGCGTGTGTGCCCAAGATCCTGAGAGGAAAATGGAGGAGGAGAGATTGGGGTGGCCATACCCCCTGGGGGGCAATTTCTCACTTTCTATCTCTCTGTCTCTCTCTGTCTTTCTGGTGAGCACACGCACCCTGTAGCCAAAAAACAAACAAACAAACAAACAAAAATCCTGTCCAAAAAAAGAAAAAGAAATGGAATATTTTCATGTGAGTTGCTAGAAAATAAGTATCTATCTACATATTTACCATTTGAAAAGTTCTTCCTTTTTTTTTCTGAAGATTTGAGTTTCAATCAATTATCATTTTCCAACTGTCTGAAGAACTTCCTTTAGCATTTTTTGCAGTGTAGGTCTATGAAAATGAACTTTCTTGGTTTCCTATTATCTTAAAATATGCTTACCTCACTTCTATTATTGAAGACTAAATTTCACTGAATTTAGAATCCTAGGTTGCCTGTTTTTTCTTTTAGCACATTAAAACATTTATTCCTCTGTTTTCTGGACTCAATGTTCCTGATGCTGAGTCAACAATCACTTGAATTGTTCCCCTATGTGTAATGTGTGATTTTTCTCTGACTTCCTTCTAAGATTTTTCTCTTCATCTTTGATATTCAATAGTTGTGACTAGGTGTGGCTTTTTCTAATAGATATCCTGACTGGGGCTTTTTGAGATTCTTTTTCTTTTTTTCTTTTTATTTTTCTTTTTTTTTTTTTTAGAGGTTTTTGCTATAGAGCGCATGTGCTGGCCAGACGGACAGAGAGAAACAGAGAGATAGAAAGCGAGAAATCACCCCTCAGGGTGGATGGCCACGCCGCAATCCCTTCTCCTCCATTCTCCTCTTGAGATCTTGGGCACGCACACACATGCACCTGACGTGAATTTAAGCCACCGGGTCTGGGACTCAAACCGCAGTCGGCTACATGGGAGTTCAGCGACACAGTCATTATGCTAACTGCTGGTCCCTTTGAGATTCTTGATGCTATAGGTTTCTTTGAAAACTTCAACCACGTTTTTTTCAAGAATCTTGTTTAGCTCCATTTTTTCACTATTCTTCTGGGATTCCAATGACAAAACAGGCCTTCTGATATTGTGACTTTAGGAAGGACTTTTAAAATATCTTTTAAAATATTTTTATATATCTTTTCTCAGGGGACAAGCAGGTGGTATAATGGTTACATCGCTGGACTCTCACTTGGTCAACTGCAGTTCGAGTCATGAATCTAGCAGTTTAAAACTCCACCAGGTGCACATGCGTACGTGCCCAAAATTCTGAGAGGAGAATGAAGGAAGAAGGGATTGCAATGTGGCCAACTCCCCTGGGGGGTGATTTCTCACTTTCTATCTCTCTGACTCTCTCAATCTCTCTGGTGAGTGTACACACCCTAAAAAAAAAAAAAGAAAAAAAATACATATACATGTATTATATATACACTTATTATATATACATGTATTATACATGTATTATATATATATGTGTGTGTATATATATGTGTGTGTGTTTGGATCATTTCTACTTATCTAGCTTTAAGTTCATTTATGCTTTCTTCTGTCATTTTCATTTTATGCTAATCCCATTTAGTGAATATTTTTGTTTACAATATTGCATTTTTCAGTTCTAGAAGTTTTCTGTTTTGTTTTGTTTTGTTTTTAAATTATATGCCAAAAGGCACATGTGCTAACTGGAGACAAAGAGAGAGGGAAAGTGAGAAAGTACCTTCCACGGTGATAGGTCATGCAACAATCCCTTCTTCATTTCTCCCTCTTGTCAGGATTTCAGGCACACATGCCCAGTGTCTTACACAAGCCTCTCGGTCTGGGACTCAAACCATGGTGTCAGCCACATGGAATCCAGCCTCCTTAACCACCACACCATGGGCTGCCCCCCACCCTTTTTATTTTTTAAGGTTTTCCCATAGGGTGCATGCACTTGCTGGAGAAAGACAGTGAGAGACAGAGAGGGAAAGTAAGAAATCAAACCCAAGGGGCATGGCCACACCACAATCTCTTCTCTCCCATTCGCCTCTTGAGATTTTGGGCGCACACACACACACACACACACACACACAAACACACACACGCACCTGGTGTGAATTTCAAGCTGCTGGGTCTGCAATTGGCCATATAGAATCCAGCTCCTTAACCACCATTCCACCGGCTGGCCCCTGGCCCTATTTTTTATAATTCTATTTCTTTGCATTTCTAGACTTTTTATCTTTGTACTCATTATAATCATACTTTTCATCTTTTTTTGGTTTTGTTTTTGTGGTCATTAAATAGATATTTCATTATTTTAATGTATTTTTAATTTCAATAAAAGCAGTGTTAGCTTTAATAAATCAAAATTTTAAAATGTTAAGAAAAATTTGCTTAAGACTTAAAGCAAGGAAAAAGGTTAAGATTCTGTTCAAACAGTAGGTAGATACTAAAAACTCAAAAACAGATATGGACAAAGCTAAAATCTAGTAATAAGTGCATTGTAATTTTCTTCTGAGGCATTTTTTCCTCTCTCCCTTCCCCATTTTACCAAAGAGAGGCATAAACTAACTTACTTGCAAAAAAATAAATAAATTTAGTCTCAATTTGGTCTGTAATTTGCACAAAGCCCCATAAAAATACTAATTAATTTAACCAGTATTTTCAATTTCTGATTCAAGTTCAAGGCAACAGATACTACTAAACTTATGCAAATAAACATTCTGTCACAAAATAAGAAGACTCCCAAATATTTTCCAATTCTAGAGGAGTCAGGAACGGAGAAAAGTGTGTTTCAATTTAAAAAAAAAAAAATAACAAATTGTTGAACCCATCAATAGCTCAAAAGAGGGAAAAAAATCCTTAAATCTGGAAAACAAAGCGTAGAAGAAAATCAGTAATGTTTTAGTTAAAAGTCATAAAATTCTATTTTACCAGTTCAGTCTCATGTAATTAATCTCTCTTCTGTTGAATATGAAGTATTACTGTGGTCTGATCTTTCCGTTACATTCAAGATTATTATTGATCTTTCCGGACTTGTCCCTATCATTAAGTTGGTCATTTTGTTGGTTGTTTTTGTACTATTATTTCTGTGAATCTGTCTTAGTTTTCCTGTATAAAACTCCCTTCAGAACTTCTTGGTGAGTTGGTATGATGTTGATAAATTCTTTCTTTCAGGTTTTGTTTATCTGAGAATATTTTTTATCTTTTCTTCCCATATGAAGGGTAATCTTGCCAGGTATAGTATTCTTGGTTGAAATTGATTTTCACTTAACACGTTGAGTATATTTTTCCACTCTTTTTTGTTTGCACTGTTTCTGATAAGAGATCTGATGTTAGCCTGATGGAATATTCTTTGTAAGTAGCATTTATCTCTTCTCAATTTTAGTATTTGTCTTGTCTGTGGTTTTGATCAAGCTGGCTATGATGTTCCTTGGAGAAGATCTTCTTGGGTTGACTCTATTAGGGGTCCTTTGTATTTCTTGGGTCTGGATATTTGAATGCCTCTCTAAGTTTGGAAAGTTTTCTTCCAGGATTTTATAGATTATAATGCCCTTAATAGTTTCTTCACCTTCTGGGATACTAATTATCTGGATGTTTGGGTGTATAACGAAATCTAGTATTTCTTGTACATTATTCTCATGGTGGGGGGGTGGTATTTTCTCTGTCTTTTTGGTGTATTTTTCTAAGTCAAAGGTTTTGTCTTCTACCTCTAAGATATGATCTGCACGATCTAATCTACTTCTAATGTTTTCAAGGGAGGTTTGGATTTCCTGTATTACAGCCTTCATCTCTAACAGTTCCATTTGATTCTTTTTATGGCATGTATTTCCACTTTCAAATCATGCAAGAACTTCCTCACCTCTTGGGACTCATTGTCTCTTTTCTCCTTCATCATCTGGGGTTTGTTTTCTCTCTTCTCTTGATTCTCTGTTAGTTTTGTCACTATAAATATTCTGAATTCATTATCCAACATTTACACAAGTTCCACTGCACCATCTGTGGATGATGAAGAGTTCTTTTCCCTTGGGAAAGAAATACTTTCTTAGTTTCTCATGTTTCTTGTGCCTCTGTGGTGGTTTTTGGTCATGTGATGGATTATACTTTTTCTCCTGATTTCTTGGAGTTAAATCCTAGTGTTCAGAGACATGCAGGAGGAGGTGATCTGCAATATCTCTACAGTTCTGTTTCCCTGGTGTTCATCAAACAACCTGCATTTCTTTCATTGGAACTAGATATTACAAAGGCCTCCCGGTTTCTAGAGAACAGGTGCAGCTAGGCTGAGCTGGAGGGTTTCAACTGAGAGTTCAGAGACATGCAGGAAGAGGTGAGACATGCTTTCTCTGCAGCTCCATCCTTCTCCCTGCTGTTCACTATGCAGTTTCTCTTCTCTGAATTTTAGTCATTTGGTGATGTATTTACTTTTGGCTAATTTGTTGGAGAAGTTTTCTGCAACTGTAAGCTTCACATGCTTCCATTTACTATGAGATAAATCCGTGCCCATTTATCTCCTCTACTGTGTTTTGCAATGTGGTGTCCACAGAAAGAGGTTTTAGTTCAGATTTATGAAGAGAAATTTCTCCCTTTGTGCAGCAGGTTGGAGCAGAAAATATTCAGTTGCCCTAGTACCTGATAGGGGCAGCTCATGGTTCAAATGTAGAGGGCTTCTGAGATGGCCTGAGACTGGTTTGTCTTGTCTAGATTATGGGGTCTGAGGGTGAACTTGAAGCAGAAAATATTCGGTTGCCCTAGTCCCTGAAAGGAGCAGCTCACAGCTCAGATGTAGAGGGCTTCTTTCTTTACATCTTTGAGCATATGTATAATAACTGTTTTAAAACCCCTGTCTACTACATGTAACATCTAAGTTTTCTTGACAGTCATGCTTTCATAATGTCCCTTCTTAAGAGAAGATTTTTCTCCTATTTCTTTATGAAGTAATTATGGATTGTATTTTGGACATTGTAGATGATGTATTGTGGAGACTCTGATTCTGTTGTATTTCTCTAAAAAATGTTGATTCTTTTAATAGATGCTTAACTTGATTGGACTCAAACTCTAAACTCATTCTCAAGCACAGGCAACAACTTAAGTCTCAGTAGTGCTCATTTAGTTTGATTTGGTCTGCTGAAGCCCAATCCCACAGGTGTGATTCAAGGTTTAGCTGAAAATTTGGAAATAACGTATAGACAGAATTTTGGCCTCTATTTTTTAAACTCTCCCTTGAGGGATTTTCTCTTAAGTTTTACTAGCTATAGTTACCTTAAACTCTGTCCTCTGGTTCTTTAGACAGAAATGATGCAGGTTTTCCACACTCCCTGCTCACATTTGATGTAGACTGGTGTCTTCTCTCAGTCTGAAAGCTATGAAAAGGAGAAATTCATGTAGTACCGTTTCTTTCATCAAAGTATTAACTCTTCCGTCAGCCTGTGATGTAGTGGTTAAGGCAGCCGGATCCCACATTGACTCCATAGTTCAAGTCCCAGAACCAGCGGCTTGAGAAACATGCCAGGCATGTGTGCATGCATACCCAAAATCCTGATAAGAGGGACAATTGGAGGAGAGGGGACTGTGGTGTGACCATTCCCCATAGGGGTTGATTTCTCACTTTCTCTTTCTCTCTCTGTCTCTCTCTGGCAAGAGCACATAACTTCTGGTAAAAAAAAAAAAATTATTAAAGAAGTATTAACTCTCCTTCGTTATCTACCTGCTATGGATCACTACCCAGTTACTTCAGAGAGTTGATTTTTATAGTTTGTCAGGAGTTTATAGTAATATCTATACAAGATTTTGTTCAACGGGCACTATTTAGTCATACCAGAATTGGAAAGAATTATTGATATAATGTACTAAATATCAAATCAAATGTTGGATATCCCTCTCATTATATCTACATATTAATATCTAATCTGCTTACAGAAACTATATGGGGGAGATATCATTAGCTTCATTTAATAAATAAAGAGATTGAGGCTCAAAGGACTTAAAAGGAGTTGCTTTTTTAGCCAAAGTTCAAGAAGAAAATAATTTAACACAAATGGTTCCAATGAAGATTAAAATAGACTACCTACAGAGATATAGGCAAGGTTAGAGAAATCAAAAGGGATGTTGAGATACTCAGAGATGAGCAGCAATAGGAAGTGTTGCTACTCTCAGTGCTAAAGGAGCAATGGGAGGAAAAAAGTATCAACAGAATCCCAGGAGAGCTGAAGCCATGTAGGAGGAACTGTCACACATGAACTGTAATTATAGAGGAATATTGCCACCACCAACGATGCTTCATTGAGGCATGAAAAGGCAGGAAAATAATCTGGCCTCTATTTCTTTCTACTGTTTCCTCCTTGTATCTCCCATTGACTGAATTCAACAAGAAACTACTCACAAGGAAGTCCAGGAAATAGATATCGTAAGAGTCAGCTTCCTGGAAGGATAGAGTAGAGAAAGAAAAATGGTGAATAGAGTTGGCAAACTATAAATAACCACCATACTTGTCTAAGGTAGGGTTGCCAGAATTAGCAAATAAAATTACTGGATGCCTTGTTAAATTTGAATTTCAGATTTAAAAATAAAATGAAACAAGAAATTTCTTAAAGTAAGTATGCTCCATGCGATGCAGCATACTTATAATTTAAAAATTATTCATTTTTACCTAAAATTTAACTGAATGTTCTGCATTTTATCTAGTAACTCAGACTAAACTATAAGTAAGAGCACTTCATTCTGAATTCAAGCCTAGGATCCAACCATAGTAGAGTCTTCTTTTCACTATCTCACAGCTTTTTTATATTTTCCATGCTTACTTTGTATAATTCTACTTTCCTCACCACATTGGAAGTTTCCTGGAAAAAAAAAAAGACCATGTTTTATTCATCTTTACATCTTGTTAGCTTTCATCTCTTCCAACCCCATTTCTAGAATTTTGCAGTGTCTTACACATAGTAAGTGTTCAATACTTCTTGGTTGAGCAGATTGAGATCTTAGAGAATATATTTCATTGTCTCTGATTTTTCATTGCATATTTCTTTATAATACAGCTCTGCTAAGTCATATATTGACTTAGACAAAAACCTCATGTTAGGCCAATTGCTCTAAGTGTTCATACCCTATTTTTCTGCTTATACTTTTATTTTCCTCCTTTCCTCTTAGAATTCTATAGTGAGCATATAACTATTATCCAGACATCCTAGTATGTGAGTCTCATGCATTTTAAGTCAACACAATCTCAACTAAAAAGAACAAAACAAACAAAACCCACACAAACCTTTAAAATGTATTTTGATCTTTATCAAAGCTTTAGGAGAGAAAATCTGCTCTGCTGTAACAGACTGAAAAACACTTCAAATTCCTTTGAGATAAGACTATGCTCCTGAAAATAAAGGCTAACTTTCTCATTGATTATTCTAAATTCTGTTTTTTTACTTTTCTAATTCTGAAACAAGTTATCAGTAGATCTGTTCTTTCAGGATTATTTTCAATGTTCCATTACTTATATATTAATGAGCTTATGCTATTTACATGTGTTTGTGTGTGTGGGGGCACACATAAAATTTAATGCACAAAAATTTTTGAGTAAGTAAATGTTTACTATTTTACTTATTTACCAAAATAAAAACCTCTAATGAGATGAGTTTTGCAGTAATACTAAAAACATAAACAAAACTAAAATATGAAAAATAAGAAAAGAACACTGTTACCTCCAGGGATCCTAGAATTATGTACTTAAGCACTCAGTTTCTATCTGCACTGAATAAATAAACATTTGTAAAATGAGGTCAAAATGAACACTGTAAAAAATCAGGGCACTGTATGCTACAATACTTCATGGATCTCACAGAAACGGTTTTGTGATCTGCTGGGTTGTCGGAAAAGTCATGACATTTTTCTATGTTTTTCCTTTCTGACGACCCAATATGTTGTTTAAAATATGAACAGATTTATCTGAAAAATGTGTGATAACTGAGGCTTCTCAGATCATAATAAAACTGATGAGTGTCTCTCAGTCAAAGAAAAGTTTGAGTTTGATTTTAGGCTCTATTTTTTCCAAAGGCCTCCAACTGACTCTTCTATTTTATCTTTTCCAATCATAAAATTACCTAATAATTTTTAATATAAACTATATGCTAACTTCTTTACATTCATTATTCAATTTTCTCTACTAGAAACCTTATGAGATAGATGTTCTATGATGATTTCCATTATACAGATAAAGACACCAAGGCTTAGAGAGGTTACATTAACATGTCTAAGACAACACAGCTAGTGTTAGAAGTGAGAATAAAATCAAGGTCTATCAGACAACTGAATGAGTACTCTTAAACTTCAAGCCTCTGGAGTCAGCAGGTGGTATAACAGTTCACTGGACTTCCATGTGGATGATCATGGTTGAAAGTCCAGTCCCAGCTGCTTAAAACTCATGTTGGGTGTGTGTGGAGCATGGCCAAAATCCCAAGAAGAGAACGGGATGGTAGCATGGTCACGCCCCTGGGTGGTGATTTCTTGCCTCTGTCTCTCTGTCTCTATCTCGCGGGTATACAAACTCTATTGCAAAAATCTCCAAAACAAAAACTTTAAGCCTCTGAGAGCCAGCAGGTGTCATATTGGTTAAGGTGCAGGACTTCCACATGGCCAACCATAGTTTGAGTTCTGGACCTGGTGGCTTGAAAATTACACTGGACACAGGTGATTCATGGAGGAGAATAGAGAAAAAAGGTTTGCAGTCATGCCCCTCAGGGGTGCTTTCTCATGTTCCCTCTCATTGGCTCCAGGAAGTACATGCACCCTATGGCAAAAAAACTTTAAAAAATTTATTTTTAAAAAATTTACATTTAATCACTATATATCTTTACAGCATACACTGCTTTTTTCTAGAATGAATAGAATGCATAACAGTCAAGACAAAGACATTGCATATACATTATCAACAACAAACAACTTCTCATTTTTGTGTCAATTAATGTATTTTTAAAAGTTTTTCAATGTCTGGTTTCCTAACTTCTTTGATCTAATATCCCAGAAGGAAAAAAAATTTATTGTTTTACACTTGTTCTACTAGACTAACATATTATGAACACTTGTGTATATTATAAAACATGTAAAATACATAGTTTTAAAGGATAAGGAAACATAAATAGAAATATAATTGTAAGGATCATCTTGCACATGCTCTGGGTGCTGAATGTCCACTCAAGAGAATGTTGCTCTAAGTTAGATTTTCTAAAAAAATTTTAATGAAAATATTTTTCACATCTTATATCAAATCTAAATATATTATATTGAATTACAATTTCCTAGTCAAGGCCATCCTAAGTTGATTTAGCAGAAACAGAGAGATACAATATAGAATGAGAATAATAGTTGAAAGGAGATAGATGCAGAGAACCAAAGAAGACAGTACAGAGATGGAAGAACATTTGTAGGCATCCAAACATTAAATAATCTGTTTTACTTGAAAAATCAGGCTAGTTAACAGTTTAAAACTTTACAGATTAGAATCTTCTTATAATAGAAACAAGTAAGAGTTGTAAATATATTATTTATGTATATAGAATTATATAAAACATAGAAGTCACTTATGACCTCAGTCATTATTTAAACTACAAAAATGATTAGACCCTTTTGGCTGGAATGCCATCTTCCAGTAATTAACCAAAATGACAGACACAAA
>NW_006159643.1:876867-883014 GCF_000334495.1 Tupaia belangeri chinensis
GATATATGTTCTCTAGGCCTTTTAGAAAAGGAGTGATTCCTTTGGCAACATACATACGAATCTTTAAGAAAGGTGATATTATAGACATCAAGGGAATGGGTACTATTCAAAAAGGAATGCCCCACAAATGTTACCATGGCAAAACTGAGAGAGTCTACAATGTTACCCAGCATGCTGTTGGCATTGTTGTGAACAACAACTTAAGGGCAAGATTCTTGCCAAGAGAATTAGTGTGTGCATTGAGCGTATTAAGCATTCTAAGAGCAGAGATAGCTTCCTAAAATGTGTGAAGGAAAATAACGAGAAAAAGAAGGAGGCCAAAGAGAAAGGTCCTGGGTTCAACTAAAGTGCCAGCCTGCTCCACCCAGAGAAGCACACTTTGTGAAAACCAGTGGAAAGAAACCTGAGCTTCTAGACCTATTCCCTATGAATTAATTCATGGCATGATGGGTGTTCAAAATAAACTATGGTCTAAAAATAACTAAGAACTAACACAAGTATGTGAATATTACAAAAAACGTCAGCCAATACTGAATCTATAATTATCTGTAGATTCGTTATATATTATTTGAAAGTCAATTAAATGAAAGCACATACATATTTAGACATTGAACATCTGTCAAGATCATTTAACAAACATCTGCTTGGAGCTCTTAATCATTTACATGTTTTGGTTTTCATGATAACACAAATAAGAATCTCTGATAAAGATTCATAAAATTATTTCATATATGTGAATGTGTTTTGGTTCTTCTCACTACTATTACTATTTTGTCATTCTTTGACTTTTAATTATACTGGGTTGTTGGAAAAATCATGATGCATTTTCTATGTTTTTCTATGCAAAAATGTGTCATGACTTTCCAACAACCCAATATTTTCCTTAGTCCTTTTTTGGTTTGTGTTTGAGAATGGTGTAGGGGAGGGAATAGGACTAATGATACCTCTAACATTTCAGGATCTTGATATTCTCTTCATCTTCTACTCAGACTTTTCCTTTTCATTCATTCATTCTTTTTTTTTTTTTTTTTGAGAAGTTTATGCTATGGGGCGTATGCACTCACCAGAAAGACACAGAGAGAGACAGGGAGACAGAAAGTGAGAAATCACCCCTCAGTGGGGGTGGCCATGCCACAATCCCTTTTCCTCCATTCTCTCAGGATCTTGGGCACACACACACGTGCCTGGCATGAGTTTAGGACACTGGGGCTGGGACTCGAACCATGGTCAACAACATGGGAGTCCAGTGACATAGCCAGTATGCCAATTGCTGGTCCCATTCATTCTTAAACTCTAGATTGACAACTTTTGAGGCTCCTTTTCAGTTTTAAACCAGAAACTTAACATCTCTCATATGAGAGATATGTTCTCATAAAACATTGCATTATGCATCCATAAGAGCAGACTTTATGGGAATTTTCTAAGAAATTCATGAGACACCAACTAAATTTCTTAACAAATACCAACTAACATAATAATCTATCCTTTTAGCAAAAATGTCAGCTTCAGGCTAGCCCTGTGTCTTGGTGGTTAAGGGAGCCAAATTCTTCAAGGCCAACCATGCTGTCAAAATCCCAGCCCCAGAGGTTTGAAAAAATATACCAGTTTTATGTTCACACCCTAGTCCTGACAGAATGAAGAAATGGAGAAGAGATTGCAGCATGATCATGCCACAATGTGTTTTCTCCCCTCTCCTTCTCCTTCTATTTCTCTCTAAAAAGTACACGTGCCCTCTGCCTAAATCAACCAACCAACCAATCAATCAATAAAATGAACATTGGTGCCTAAAGCTGAATATTTCATGATAAAGAATAAGAAACAAACTTTCTTTTATACAAACCTGATATTTCCCATTCTTATGATATATCTTCCTTCTTCATAAATAATAATGATTTTGTTAAAAGCACTAGCCCTGAAGTCCTGGGAGATACAATTTACCATTTGTGCTCTAAATTTGCAAAGACTCTATTGATTCAAAATATCCCTTCTTTGGTATTCTTTGAAAGAAATCAGTTTTTGGAAAAAGTAATTATTGCTGCTATCTTATTCCTTTAAGTTAACATTATCTCTTGTGCTAAAGAATTGGGCCATGCAATAACTAATCTCAGAACATTAAAATGAACATGGTTTTTATTATGAAAACTAGGCACTGAAAACTACTTTGATTTCACTAAGCTTGAACTTAATTATACCCATTACAAGGATTCCAGGCAGATGTGCCTTCTGCAAAGCTGTATTTGGAGTGGAGCATACAACAGATTTGCCGCCTTTGCTTTTTCTAAAATTATAATAACTACATGACAAGCTATTTTTTTAACACTTAAATTACTCTTGGGAAGAAATCTCAGTACAAAAGATACTAATTGCTTTAATTCTTCAAATCAATGAGGTATAACCTATTAAATTACTCTTAACTGTTATACACATAGCATACTGCTGGGTTTTTTTTCCTGGAAATTTATTGTGTTCCTTCTTACTTCCTTTACTTTTAAAATTGATGATACAGGGACTAGCAGTTAGCATAATGGCTATGTCACTGGACTCCCACATAGTCGACCGCGGTTCACATCCCAGACTCGGTGGCTTGAGACTCACGCCGGGCACCTGTGTGTGCATGCCCAAGATCCCGAGAGGAGAATGGAGGAGAAGGGATTGCGGCATGACCATCCCCCCTGGGGGGTGATTTCTCACTTTCTGTTTCTCTGTCTCTCTGTCTGTCTGGCGAGCACATGTGCCCTATAGCAAAAACCTCTCCAAAAAAAAAACAAAACAAAAACAAAAACAAAAATTGATGATACAGTGCGTGTATGTACACAAGTAAGAAAAAGAGAAAGAGGAGCCAGCAGGTGCCTTGGTGGTTAAGGGCACTGGACTCCCACATGGCTGACCACAGTTCAAGTCCTGGACCTAGTAGCTTGTTTCTCACTTTCCCTCTCTCTTTCATTCTGTCCCTCTCTTGTCAAATTAAAATAAATAAATAAAGTTAAATAAAATAATTCCTTTTTAAAAAAAAAGAAAGGAAAAAAGAGAGAGGAGCACCCTCTGCAGAGTCTGGTCGCACCACAATTCCCTCCTTCCACTCCTCCAACTTGCTGTATTTTAGGTGCTTGTGCATGCCTAGTATGTTTCAAGTTAACCATGCTAGGAATTATGAACTTGAACTGTGGCTACCACGTGGCTTCCAGCACTGCAATTCAGAGGCTACCAAGAGGGCCACTACTGATGGACTCCTTTATAATTTTAATTGCCAGAGGATGTGTGCACTTGTCAGAAAGAGATAGAGAGTTAGAGAGAGGGAGAGGAAGAAAGCATTCCCCGATGGGGAATGGTTATGTTGCAGTCTCTTCTTCATCGCCCCATCATGTTGAGATTTTAGGCATTTTTTGCACATGAGCCCAGCATGTTTTCAAGTTCACGAGGACCGGGATACAAAGTGTATTAGCCATGTGAGATCTGGCTCCCTGAACCCCTAGGCTATGGGACTGCCTCCTCCCACTCCATGCTTCTTTATATTCATATGATATTAAACTTGCAACATAAATACCAATGTATGTTATTTATAAGCATAAATGAATTAGATATATCATTTGTTTTATTATTTAGAGTTGAGGCAATGCTACATTCACTTACTTATTTTTATTTATGCTGACTCCGTCCACCAAGAATTTATAAATAGTTACGCAAAAATTGTGAAATATAAAAATGGAAATCAACAGTTTTTTTTTTCTTTTTTTTGGAGAGGTTTTTGCTATAGGGCGTGTGCGCTCGCCAAACAGACAGAGAAAGACAGAGAGACAGAAAGTGAGAAATCACCCCCCAGAGGGGATGGCCACGCCGCAATCCCTTCTCCTCCATTCTCCTCTCGGGATCTTGGGCATGCACGCACACGTGCCCAGCTTGAGTTTAAAGCCACCGGGTCCGGGACTGGGACTGCGGTTGACTACGTGGGAGTCCAACGACATAGCCATTACGCTAACTGCTGGTCCCAAGTCAACAGTTTTTATATTGTGATAGATACTAAGCATTTTAGTGAACTGTGGTTGGTAAGTGTAACAGTGGTAAATACTAAGCAAAGTTGTTTTGGCATAGATGACTGTATTTTTTTAATTTTTTGATGCTTTTGCTCTAGGGCATGTGTGCTCCCCAAAAAGAGAGAAAAAATGAGCAAGCACTACCTAAAGGGATGGTCATACCACAATCCCTCCTCCATTCTCCTCTCAGGATTTTGGCATGCATGGCCATGCGCCTAGTGGGTTTTTCTAGCTGTTATGCCCGAGACTTGAACCATGCAGTTGGCCATTTGGGATCCAGCCACTTAACCACCAGCTGGCCAAGATGATAGTATTTTTAAATTCCACTGCCTTGCTTTAAAAACAAAATTTTAGTGTACCAAAGAACAGCATGCTGACAGGTAATTATATCAACAAAATAATTTAGGTTAAATGCAGGATAAAGATGTGACTTAGCAAAATTTAGTTGCACCAAATATTTTGCTATCAATACATATTAGTAGCTACTTAGAGGGTTAATTTAGTAGTAGCTGGCAGTATTATGTAGAAGAGCAGCCATGGGGCCAAGTGAGAGCTACATAGAAGGTTTGACTCTCTTCAGTTTTTTGCATAATTTTCATTAATCCCCAAGGAAACATACAATCTTAGTTTAAAAAAAAAAATTCCTATGTAAACCTTGTCTTAGCACAGTTTCAACCAGATTGCCTCCCTAAACTCTTTCTATATAGAAATTTCAGAGCTACCACTAGCAATTTGCAAAACTGCAGATTCAGAATGTTAGCTTCAGTTCAAATGTCTGTGTTTAAAAAGTAACTAAAAGAATTGGAAAGCACTTTGAAGTCAAAGAAAATGTTAAATTCTGGTCATTTAATTGCAGTGGGAGTAAAGAATGCCTATTAAAATATTTTATATAGTCCAATATAAAGTCCAAATAGAGAGAGGCAGAAAGTGAGAAATCACCCCCCAGGGGGGATGGTCACGCCGCAATCCCTTCTCCTCCATTCTCCTCTCAGGATCTTGGGCACACACGCACACGCGCCTGGCGTGAGTTTTAAGCCACCGGGTCCGGGATGCGAACCGTGATCGACTACGTGGGAGTCCAGCGACATAGCCATTACGCTAACTGCTGGTTCCCAAAACATCCCACCATTTAACTGCTCAGAAAGTTTAACATGTTGTAAAAGGCCTTCTATGATCTGGCTGTTCCTGACTCTTCAACCATAATTTCCCCCAACTTCCGCATCCCACTCCATCTTCTAGTACCTCTGAGGAACTGTTTCTCAGACATTTGCTGTAACTAAACTGCTACCTCTCTCTGTCATTCTTTAAGACTTATGTCAAAAGTCACATCCTAAAGAAAACTTTTCCTATTCCTCCTAGAGTGCTTATCTCTCATTATACTTATCCTATTGTTAACAAAAGCAACTGTTTATTTAATGAATCTCAATATTAAACTTTTTTTTGTTTTTTGTTTTTTTTTGGAGGGGCTCTTGCTATAGGGCACATGCACTCGCCAGAAAGACAGAGACAGAAAGCGAGAAATCACCCCCCAGGGGGGATGGCCACACCACAATCCCTTCTCCTCCGTTCTCCCCTCAGGATCTTGGGCACACATGCACACGCCCAGCGTGAGATTAAGCTGGGTCCAGGACTCGAACTGCAGTAAGTTACATGGGAGTCCAGCGACATAGCCATTATGCTAACTACTGGTCCCATATTAAACTTTTTAAAAGACTGTGGTTATGTTTTAATCATCTGTGTATCCCCAGTATAAGTATATAGTATGCTCTGAATATTTATATTTCTCCAAAATTCATAGCTGTGACCTAATCTCTAATGTAACAGTATTAAGAGCTGGGTCTTAGCATTCGTAATGTCGAAGCTAACAAAGATGGAAGAGAAGAGAGACAATGAACTGCTAAAGGGAAAGGAGAAAGAAGTTGACGAGTTCCAGGAGATGAGGAAATTCTTGCAAGATCTAAAAGAGGAATTACACACTTTACAAAAGACTCAAACGAAACTATTAGAGATGAAGTCTATAATACAGGAAGTCAAAATCTCCCTTGAAAGTATTAAAAGCAGACTAGATCATTCAGAAAATAGAATCTCAGATGCAGAAGAGAAAATGGCTGGCCTA
>NW_006159643.1:883110-883388 GCF_000334495.1 Tupaia belangeri chinensis
GAGACCCATAAGGGCATTGATAATCTATTCCATGAAATCCTGCAAGAAAACTTTCCAAACCTAGAGAGGCATTCGAAGATCCAGTCCCAGGAAATACAAAGGACCTCAAATAGAATCAACCCAAGAAGATCTTCTCCAAGACACATTATGACCAAAACAACAGACAAAGACAAGATACTAAGACTGGCAAGAGAAAAACATCAAGTTACCTACAAAGGACATCCCATCAGGCTAACAGCAGATCTCTCATCAGAAACAATGCAAGTGAGGAAGGAATG
>NW_006159643.1:884459-895655 GCF_000334495.1 Tupaia belangeri chinensis
ACAGTGTCTTCAGTGTCATCTGTTTATTGTGGGCAGCAAGGTACAGCACAGAGACGACGCAGTGTTACAGCTCTTCAGTGTCGCATCGTCTATTGTGAGCAACACGGAGACGACGTGGTGTCACAGCTCTTCAGGGTCGTCCGGAGACGATGTAGTGTTTCAGCTCTTCAGGGTCTTCAGGGTCATCTGGAGACTGTGTGGTGTTTCAGCTCTTCAGGCTCTCCAGGGTCGTTGTCTTCTTCCTGGTCGTCTGGCTACTGTGGGCCAGGCATCATGGTTATATACACGCTGGTGGGCCGTGATTGGTTGAGTGAAGGACTGTAAAAGGTGGGTTATGATCGGTTGCTTCTGTGGACCAATCATGAGGGGCCAGATTATGCAAATCTGAGGGATTCTAAGCTCACCGATTTGCTATGGGAAGTGGCCAATGAGAGTATGGTTTTGAAGGTCAGGTTTTTTGAAGGGAACCAATTGTGGTCTTTATGGGAAGTAGCCAATCAGAGTATGGTTCTGAAGGTGAGGTTTTTGAAGGGGAGCCAATCATGGCCTTTGGCATTGTGTAATTGTTTGCTTTCTGAGAAACTGGTGATATTCACTGGTGCGCAGCCTCCCACAGTGCTTGATTGAGACAATATACAGTGTACTCTGGATGGAAAATCTCATTTTGTATGCTGTAATGATGTACAGTGAATGAATGCGAATAAATAAATTTAAATTAAAAAAAAGAAAAGAAACACTCTTCCAAGGAACACTTAAAAACTAACTAACACAAAATTGTTTATTAAAAAAAAAAAAGAGGTGGGTCTTTGAGAGAGATTCATGCCCTCATAAAAGAGGTTCAAGGGAGCCCATTTGCCATGTGAGAACTCAAGGAGACAGCAGCACCTTTGAAGCAGACAGAGCACTCACTACACTGAATCTGCTGGCACCCAGTCTCCATAACTGTGAGCAACAAATTTCTATTGTTTTAAATTACCCAGTCTATGATGTTTTTGTTATTATAGCCCAAACAAACTAAGACAGAAATAAAGACCAAAAAGAAATAAACAGTGCCTGGCCCATGTAGCTGGTACCCATAATTAAATCCCATAAACATTAGTTGAATCAGAAACAGGTTTTCCTCAATCATAAGCATGCTTCGTATCTGATGCATTTAGTAAATTCTTCATAATCACCACTGTGCCTCCACAGATATTCGTGCTCCTTTTACTGCTCTGACAGCACATACAATTCTGCAGTTCCAAAAATTTGAAGAGCTGTGGCATTTCATTGAGTTTCTTTTTAAGCTAAATCTTTCAGATGAACAGAACTGAGAAGGCAAAGGAAAGAAAACGTGGTTAAGGATTCCCTGGACTGGTTCATAAAAGGATACAGTGAGGTAAATTAATGCTGACACAGTGCCCTCTGTCAAAACAGCCTGCTAGTCTAAGAAAATGATCACAAGCAGCATATGTGCTGGGTAGGCAAGAGCAGAACATTCCAGATGGCTGTGTTACATCTGATTTTTAAACAGCTAGACTTTTAGAAAAGAGAAGGGGAAAATCTGTATCCAGGTCCTTCCTAATTCTTCTCCTGGGATATCATCTAAAGTTGATACTTTTACGCTCTCAGGAATCAGGACTAATATATACTATTTCATTTGAAGTCTGAATATTCCTTAAAACTGGAGGCTACACGGATGTTTTAAAAAAGTCATTCTAAAGTATGTTTTCTCTCTCAATTCTGTTCCCTTTTACTTATCATATATCACTTATAATTACTACTGTATTTTGTAGAGCAATTAAACCCCTACTTAAGTGTGACTGAGAGTTTATATGTCTGAATCCTTCAAATACTGCTAGTAATTCATACTTTAAATATCTCTTGCAATCTTTAATGGATTCCTTCTACCATGGAATAGAGTTATCTGCTAAAAGGGCAACTCCACTACTCTATCAAGTTGTACAGAGCGGGTCCATCCTTATCCCAGAGAGGGTACATCCTTGTCCAGTGGCAAATGTTTTCTGGGTCTCTTATTTTATTGCAATCACCTATGCTGAATTACATCATCCTATGACTAAATACAATGGGGAACAGACTGCTGTGTGCTCTAGTAAAGACAGAGAATTTTAATCCTACAAAATCCAAAACACTAGGAGAATATAAATAAAAAATAAAAAGAAAGAAAAAAGGAAAAAAAAATGGTATAGCACTGCTCTGTCCCCCTGAGATATCAAGTGTTCTTATAGGATTATAGACAAAGTTTCTATTTGACCACCTGGCTATGGGTTATAAACACGGTTAACCGCAGGCCAGTTCCTGTTTCCTAGACCTACAAATTAGCAGGGAATTAAGACAAAATTCTGGGGTTTTGTTTGTTTTTCTTGATGAAGCAACAGAGAAATATGTAATGGATAACAAAGGATGGAAACAGCAATTTTCTTCTTTCACTCTTTTTAACTTCTCAGTTTTCTTTTTTTAAAATGTTTTTGTTACATGGCATATGTGCTTGCTAGAGAGAGAGACAGTGAAAGTAAGAAATCACCCCACATGGAGATGGCCACGCCACAATCTCTTATCCTCCTGGGATTTTGGGCACGCATCCACACATATCCAGAGTGGTAAGCCACTGGATCGTACTCGAACTGTGGTTGACCATGTAGAAGTTCAGTGCCCTAAACACTTCACCGTCTGCTGGCCCTTCAGTTTTCTGTTTTTGTTTTTATTTTAATATAACTCATACTTTCACTTGGTTACTTTGATACTATCTCCTATCCACACAGAAAATGTTTATATCTCCACCGTAGTAACAGAAATCTTTTATTAATAGATTTTGAGATGGAAGATATTTACAAGTGTATGTAAGTGCATAGTTGTACCTTTTTGTTTGGGTTATTTTTCTCTTCATTCAAAATTATAATCTCATGTAATTTTGTAAACTGTTATAACTACTCTTCCTCCTCTCTTTTAAGTCATTATCATTTTCTATTGTGAGATTTCTGGAACTCATTTTCATATCAAGTTGTTAAGTTACTTTTGAAGTGGAATCCCACTGCATCTTGATGGTACACGTGTCTAAACTTAATTTTACTTCTCCCTGTTATCATTCATGATAAAAATTATTCCTAATTTAGATCACCAGTGGAATTTGTTAGTTTGCTGCTCACCTTAAAGTCTATATAAGGAATAAAATGTCTAATAAAGTAAACATGACCTTATTCTGACTCCCATGGCACTCAGTCAGTTATCTCGACACCACAGACTCATTTTTATCCTTTGTCTATGATTTAAAAATATTGCCCAAGGCCAGCAGGTGCCATGGAAGTTAAAGTGCTGGATCCCACATGGCCAACTGAGCAATTTGATCCCAGACCTGGTGTCTTGAAAATCACACCAGAAACATTTTCCTAAGTGCCCCAAATCCAGAGAGACTAAAGAAGAAGAAATTGTGGCAAGGCTGTACCCTCAGGGGATTAGGGGATTTTCTCACTTTCTCTCTCTTTCTCTCTCTCTGGCAAGTCATGTGCCCTAAAGCAAAAAATAAAATAAAATAAAAATAAAATCAAAAACAATTATTGCCCAAATCATTTGAAGCCAGGTTTCAAATTATATACATTATTTCATATCAAAAAATGGTTCAGAGCTTAAATAAGTAGTAACTTACATTCCTCTCCTTTGTTCAACTATTTTAGGAGAAAAAATTTTTTATATAGTTGACATAACCCACTTTTTAAAAAAGGCAATATGACTTAAGATTTCATTCCACTTAATGGCTACACATTTTATCTCAGTGTTTGATATCAGACTTGCAACATCTTTTTCTTCTAATTTTTTTTTTGAATTTTTGCCTTCCTTTGCTTCGTGCATGTATGTATGTACATAGTTTATCATTTCTTCCATGAATGAGAGAGATACAGCACCTTTGACAGGGTTCTTATGCTTCAATTCATACTCAACCTTAGCAAGTCCAGGATCACAGGCACATGTATGGGTGGCATACTCAAAGAGGACTCTGGAAGAGAACCTGGAATCTTCCCATGTGGGTCATCCTTGCAGATCATCGTGTCTTACTGCTATACTGCCATCTACTCCCTCTTTAATGTTGTTATGGGCTGTGAATATTTGTATCTAATACCTGGACTTGGGGCAACTTCATACTATAGGAAATCCATTAGACTAGCAGCCAAGAGATTGGGGTTCTAAACCTGATCCTAGTATTATAGTCTTGGTGAAGTCAATCGAGTTGCCACAACTTGAATTTTTCATCTGTATAATGAAGAAGCTAGATTTGAACTTATTATCTCTCTATTTTTCTGACTTTTTGAGTATGTTATTAAAATTTCCTTCCTTTGGACTGGTCTTAAGGGAAAATTGAACAGCTGCTACCAATGCAGGTTGACTTGAAGGCTTCTGACAAGTCCACTGAGCCCAGAGCATCCACAGTTCTCTGCCTCTTCATTTGGCTTTAAATTCCTTTTTTCTAGCATGTTTGACAGTCAAAGAAGAAAATGTACTGTTGCTAGAAGATCCTTATTAACCAGAATATATATACTTTTTCCTGGTGTGTCATTTACTCACCACATCCCTTTACCGGGAATTAATTTCAACTTTTGAGGTGAGTTTTTCTAATTTGAAAATGTAAAAGGCAAAATAATAAATATATCCTACATAGGTAAAGGACTTTAGACTTCACAAAGGACTTTGACTTCTGTCTGAATGAAGAGGCAAGTAGAAAAGAACCATGGGATTAAATGGCCACTAGCAAATGCACTTAAAGACAAATACAGACTTAATAGCTGCTAACACATGTCCATCAAATGAATAAAATTTGGATCAGTCTTACACTCCCATTTATACTTTCTTTCCTTTTCTCCTGCTTCTATCAACCTATAATGCTACAAAGTGCAAAAACCAACCAACCAACAAACAACAAATAAAAAGGTGCCCAGAACCCTCATTCCATCAATAAACTTTCCAGGATACCTCACAGCAGAATTCTTTTTAGAATTGCCCGGCTTGGTCAGATCACAGCTGCAGACCTTTACCAAGATCATCAATATATTCTTCACTAGAATGTCCTGAATCTTTTTCAGCAATCCATACTTATGTGTCATACTATGGTTGCTACCCTTCTAGATAAAATACAAAGACAAATAGAATGAAAATAAAAAAGATGAAAATTGCCAAAAATAAGGTAGATTTCATAGGAAGAGAAAGAATGAACTTTTTTTTTTTTGAGAGGTTTTTGCTATAGGGAGCGTATGCTCGCCAGACAGACAGAGACAGAGAGACAGAAAGCGAGAAATCACCCCCCAGGGGGGATGGTCACGCCACAATCCCTTCTCCTCCATTCTCCTCTCGGGATCTTGGGCACGCACACACATGCGCCCGGCATGAGTTTTAAGCCACCGGGTCCGGGACTTGAACCATGGTCAACTACGTGAAAGTCCAGCAACATAGCCATTACGCCAACTGCTGGTCCCAGAAAGAATGAACTTTTAAACACAAGGAGGTGTTTTATAGAAATGTAAGGATTTTCACATTTTTCTTTCTAATAAATTCTGCTTACATGGGTAATTAGATCATTTTTGAACAGGATAATCCCCAGACAAATTAATACGTGACTTGCAAGAAATTTTCAAGGAAGAAATAAAACTTAAAAATATTGTTTGCTTTCTAACAAAACTTATAACTAAAGAAATGTGAAATTTAAAAATAAGATCAAAATGGAAAAGCAAATTCTTGTTACATATTCCCAAATCCAATCATTTTAGAGTGACTGGCAGTCTAAGTTATTAAATTAGTAGCTCTCTAAAAACAATTTTTAAAAGATTTTCTATTGCACATATGGTCAGAATATTCGATTTTGAATATATCCATTGTTATATTACCTATTTCATGGAAGTTATATACATTGATAGTTTGATACAATATCATATATGAGGCTTTATAAAACACATTAATATACATTAGTTTATTTCATATTTGATCTTCACACCAACTGTATCAGGCACAGCATTAAAATTGACTCAGAAAAATTGGGTCATTTAAGTAAATAGTAAGCTGCAGAGCAAGGAAGTTTGGACAACTTTAATGTTCATTTTCAACACCACATCAATCTTTCTTTTTATACAACTAATTTATCTTCTTAGTATTTTAATTATAGTTATTGAATCAGTACTTTAGAGAGTAAGTTTAAAGGTGCACAATCAGTATACTAGTGATATGGTTTAAATGTTTGTGTCCCCTATATAATTAATGTTAAAACTCAATTCACAGTGCATCAGTCTTAGGAAGAGGGATTTTCTGAAAGGTGATTAAATCATGAGGGCTTAGTCTACATGAATGGAATCATCAACTTCATATTATAAAAGGCCTCAAGTTTGAAGGATGTGTTCTCTTGTCCTTCAGTTCTTCTGCCATATGATGACACAATATTTTTTCTTTTTCTTGGCCTTCTCTCAGGTAAGGATACCTAGATAGCACCAGCTGTGATAAACAGGCCTTTGCCAGACAGTGAACCTGCTGGTGCCTTGAACTTGAACTTCTCTGACTCCAGAACCATAAGAGATAATTTTCTATTGCTTATAAATTACCTAGTCTTGGATATCTTGTTATAGTAGCAAAAAAGACATTCCTCTATTCCAGTATCATAAAAGTATTTTTACATTTTCTTTGCCTAGAAATACTTATATACTTTGTTTCCTTTTTTCCCTACCCTTTGCTTCTACCTATACACTATACTCACTATGAGTGTCTTTCCTAAAGACAAGGGTTTGCTATAACTGGAAAGAGCTAGGTTTCTTTTGCCCTTCTGCCTTTCACCATACAAACACAGTGTTCGCCCTTCTGCCATTTGAAGACACAGCAACAAGGTGCTATTATGGAAGCAGACAGCAGTTCTCACCATACATTGAAACTGCCAGCCTCTTTATCTTGGATTCTCAGCCTCTAGAACTGAGAGAAATATAATTCTATTATCTATAAATTACCCAATTTCATGCATATTGTTACATTAGTACAAGCATACTAAAACTAGTTGAAAAATTACGTTTTGGGGCTGCAGGTGGTATGGTAGTTAAACTGCTGAATTCCCACATACTCAGTTGCAATTCAAGTCCTGGATCTACTGACTTGAAAATCTCTCTAAGAGTATGTACGTGCATCCCCAAAATCCTGAGAGGACAATGGAAGGGAAAGGATTGCAGTATTGCCACTCCCCTTGGGGGTGATAGCTCACTTTTCCTCTCTTCTGTCTCTCCAGTGAGTTCATACATGCATTCTATAGCAAAAACCTTAAAAAAATAAAAACTACACTTCAGATTTAAGGAAAAATGAAATCTTGTCTCTATTCTTCCTCCAAAAAAATTATTTCATACAATGCTCAGTATTTCCATAAGTTATTTTTCTAGGCTTAAGGTCAATTATAATACTAATAAGTTAACTGAAAAAGGTAACTTAAGCCATTTCTATGCATTAATATTTCAGCAAGAATTACCTCATTACATCACCAATATTAGTTACTTAGCAAGAGACTAAGGCAAAGAGATTAAGTAGCCTTTTGAGCTTCTGGGTGGTGATAATTACACAGGTGTATAATATCAGAATTTATTGAACTATATATTTAAGAGTAATATTTTTTCTGTAAATTATACCTTCAAGGTTAACTTTAAAAATTATGTTTTTAAAAAGTAAAAGTTAAAATGTTAACTTAAAAAAGTTAATTTGTTTAAAAAGTGAAAGTCCTGAAGTCAGACAGATCTGACTAACCAAATGGGTCTGCCATTTGTTAGTATTATGATCCCATACGTGTTACTTATCCTCTCTAAGTTACAGAAACTTAATCTAGATCAAGGGAATTACAGTAGCATTATTACTACTTAGATTAAAAGAGCTGGTGCACTTAGTGTTCAATAAATTTGGCAGTTGTGATTGTCATCATCATCATCACTGTTATCAAGGGGAGGAGGAAAATTAGAAGATAAAAAAGGGAAGTTAGATTCTACATAAAAGACTAGATTAAGGGGGTATCACAAAAGGGGCACCTTGGAAGTTTGTGAGCAGAACGAAAGCATGGTACCTGGACCTTGGGAATAGTGCCAGTATAACTTTGTGGCTAAAACTATAAGCTCTTACAGTTAGATTAGCTGAGTTTGAAATTAGCCTCTACCACTTAAGAGGTGCATTACCCTGTCAAAGTTCTTTAGCTTCTATATGAGAAATCCGAATATTAGTATCTACAGTTTTTGTGAAGGAGGAATTTGGAGTAAAGAGATAAAGAATAACTTTGTTTTAGAACTAATCATTTGGGAACCAGCAGTTAGTGTAATGGCTATGTCGCTGGACTCCCATGTAGTCGACTGCGGTTTGTGTCCCGGACCCAGTGGCTTAAAACTCACGCCGGGCGCGTGTGCGTGCATGCCCAAGATCCCGAGAGGAGAATGGAGGAGAAGGGATTGCGGCGTGACCATCCCCCCTGGGGGGGTGATTTCTCGCTTTCTGTCTCTATGTCTCTCTCTGTCTGGCGAGCGCAAGCGCCCTACAGTGAAAATCTCTCCAAAAAAAAAAAAAAAGAACTAATCATTTAAAATATGTGTAGAATATTTAACAGAGAGATAAAATAACACCCATGAGGGACTAGTATTGTAGCCTAGTAGTTAAGGGAACTGGATCCATAAGGCTGACTATGGTTTGAATTATAGCCCTGTGGTTTCAAAAATGTTCGGGGCATGTGTGTGTGCACACTGCAAATCTCAACAGGTAGAAAAATGGAAGAGAAGGGATTGTGGCTTAACCAAGTTTCAATGGGGGAGGTGCTTTCTCCCTCTCCCTTGGTCTCTATCTCTGGCTCTTTGTTACTCTCTGGTGAGTGCACATGTGCTCTAGCAGTTAAAAAAATAAAAAGAATACTAGTGAGTTTTTTTTCTTGGCTAGGTCATTTTCATCATTCATGTCTCTATTTATATGTCATATATTAATACTTAGGGGCCAGTTGCATGATTCAGGGGAAAGGCACTGCCTAAGAGAAGCCAGATCCCACATTACAATCAGTTTGAAACTCTGGCCTGGTCAGCCATGTTGGGCATGTACTCCAGTGTCCAAGATCCAATGGGCTGGAGAACTGGAGGAAGGGGGTCGCAGCATGACCAGACTCTATGGAAGTGCTACTCTCTTTCTCTCTTTCTCTCTCTCTCTCTCCCCCTCTCTCTCACTCTCATGTGCACATTTATGTGTTCTATGATAAACCAAGGAGAAGAAAATTAAAAAATATACTTAAAAATGCCTCCCTAGCCTATCTAAAGTACTGCATTTGTTTCCTAGAACTACTTGTAATAAATTAACACAAATTGGGTGGCTTAAAACAACAGAAACTTACCTTCTCACAGTTCTAGAGACTAGAAACACAAAATAAAGGTGTTGCCAAGGCCATGATCTTTTTAAACTCTAGAAAAGAATCCTTTCTTACTTTTGTTAACTTCTGGTGGTTGTTTGCAATTCTTGGTGTTCCTTGGCTTGTGGATCCATCATTCCCATCTCTGCTTCTATTCTCACATGGCTTTCTTTCCTGTGTGTGTATTTCTCTTCTCATAGTGACATCTGTTGTTGGATTGGGGTGACCTCATCTTAACTCATTACATCTACAAAGACCCTATTTCCAAGCAGTCAATTTCAGAGTGGACATGAATTTTATGGGGAGACATCATTCAACTCAAAACAAGTAACTTTTGCCACTAAGACCAATAAAAACACACAGAACTATTATTAATCAAAAACAGATTTTTAATAGTAATTTTAAAACAGATTTTTTTTTTACTTCATAATTTGTCTCTTTCAACCAGACTGTAGGTTTCCTGAAGGTAAGAACCAGTATAGTTTCTGGCATTTAGTTGAAGTTTAAGAAACACTTGATAGAATGAATTAATTGATTTTAAACTGGGAAAAATGAGGAAAGAGGATTCTGTATAAAATTAAAAGTGAGTAATTGGCTCCAGAACTTCACATCTTAATCATGATTAGTAGATATTAAAAAAATTAGTTGAGTATTTAAAAAGTAAGCCAATCAAACTAGTGTCTCAGCCAAAGTATGGGCTTTTAAACAACATTTTGAGTCTTGAGATTTATAAGCATTCCTTCAGAGTTGTATATAGAATTAGAATTAAGAGTTGGAGGGACTAGCAGATGACATAATGGTAATGTCACTGGACTCCCATGTAGCTGACTGTGATTCGAGTCCCAGAACCAGCAGCTTAAAACTCATGCCAGGTGCATGTGCATGTATGCTCAAAATCCTGAGGGGAGAATGGAAGAGAAGGAATTATGGTGTGGCCATCCTCCCTGGAGGAGGTCATTTCTCACTTGCTGTCACTCTCTGGTGAGCACACATGCCCTATAACAAAAATCTCTCATTAAAAAAAATAAATAAATAAAAAGAGTTGGAGTGAACTGGATAGGGAGCAAATAGATATATTTTACCTACACCCTCACTTCAACCTTTCTCATTTGTTTTATGTAGTTTTTTGTTTTTTCTTTTTAATTGCCATAGGGGGCACGCACTGGCTGGAGAGAGACAGAGACAGAGAAAAGCAGACCCTCCAACACCCCCAACAGGGCATGGTCATGCCACAATCTCTTTTCCCCCACTTCTCCACCTTGTTGGGATCCATGCATACACACATGCATGGAACATCCCTCAAGCTGCTAGCCTCAACTCACATGCACATATGTGCATGTGCCCAAAATCCTGAAAGAAGGGAGAAATTGAGGAGAAGGTATTGTGACATGAGTGTACTTCATGGGGAATTCTTCCTCACTTTCTCTCTCTTTTTCTAGTGAGCACAAGCACCCGCTAGAAAATTTTTTAAGTTTTCTTAAAACTTTAAGTTTTAAGAGTCAAGCAATTGCTTATTGGTTTCTTTTTTCAGTTTTACCTTCTACAAACCACTTACAGACATACCAATTCGCCGTAACATTTGGATCCCAATACTTAAGCAATTTAGATAGAGTAAAAAGAGCATGAACTTTGAAGACAGACAGAACCAGGCTTGAAATTATCTTAATCATTTCTTGTGTGTGATATAAGGTAAATATTTCTTTTAGTTTCTTTATCTTCAAAGTAGGATGTCATCTATTTCATAGAATGATTATGAGAATTATATGCACAAATTATGTAAAAAGCACTTCACACACACATAAGTGCCAAATAAATGTTAGTTTCTT